>NC_071106.1:1845000-2007500 GCF_024256425.1 Clarias gariepinus
GCGTGTGTGTGTGTGTGTGTGTGTGTCGCTCAGAGGAGTGTGTGTGTGTGTGTGTGTGTAGCTCGGAGCAGTGTGTGTGTGTGTGTAGCTCGGAGGAGTGTGTGTGTGTGTGTGTAGCTCGGAGGAGTGTGTGTGTGTGTGGCTTGGAGGAGTGTGTGTGTGTGTGTAGCTCGGAGGAGTGTGTGTGTGTGTGTGTAGCTCGGAGGAGTGTGTGTGTGTGTGTGTGTGTAGCTCGGAGGAGTGTGTGTGTGTGTGTGTAGCTCGGAGGAGTGTGTGTGTGTGTGTAGCTCGGAGGAGTGTGTGTGTGTGTGTGTGTGTGTAGCTCGGAGGAGTGTGTGTGTGTGTGTAGCTCGGAGGAGTGTGTGTGTGTGTGTGTGTGTGTAGCTCGGAGGAGTGTGTGTGTGTGTAGCTCGGAGGAGTGTGTGTGTGTGTGTGTGTGTGTAGCTCGGAGGAGTGTGTGTGTGTGTAGCTCGGAGGAGTGTGTGTGTGTGTGTGTGTGTAGCTCGGAGGAGTGTGTGTGTGTGTGTGTGTGTGTGTAGCTCGGAGTGTGTGTGTGTGTGTGTGTGGCTCGGAGGAGCGTGTGTGTGTAGCTCGGAGAAGTGTGTGTGTGTAGCTCGGAGGAGCGTGTGTGTGTGTGTGTGTGTGTGGCGCTCGAAGGAGTGTGTGTGTGTGTGTGTGTGTCGCTCGGAGGAGCGTGTGTGTGTGTGTGTGTGTGTGTCGCTCAGAGGAGTGTGTGTGTGTGTGTGTGTGTAGCTCGGAGCAGTGTGTGTGTGTGTGTGTGTAGCTCGGAGGAGTGTGTGTGTGTGTGTGTGTGTGTAGCTCGGAGGAGTGTGTGTGTGTGTGTAGCTCGGAGGAGTGTGTGTGTGTGTGTGTGTGTGTAGCTCGGAGGAGTGTGTGTGTGTGTGTGTGTGTAGCTCGGAGGAGTGTGTGTGTGTGTGTGTGTGTAGCTCGGAGGAGTGTGTGTGTGTGTGTGTGTGTAGCTCGGAGGAGTGTGTGTGTGTGTGTAGCTCGGAGGAGTGTGTGTGTGTGTGTGTGTGTGTAGCTCGGAGGAGTGTGTGTGTGTGTGTGTGTGTAGCTCGGAGGAGTGTGTGTGTGTGTGTGTGTGTGTAGCTCGGAGGAGTGTGTGTGTGTGTGTGTAGCTCGGAGGAGTGTGTGTGTGTGTGTGTGGCTCGGAGGAGTGTGTGTGTGTGTGTAGCTCGGAGGAGTGTGTGTGTGTGTGTGTAGCTCGGAGGAGTGTGTGTGTGTGTGTGTAGCTCGGAGGAGTGTGTGTGTATGTGTGTGTGTGTAGCTCGGAGGAGTGTGTGTGTATGTGTGTGTGTGTAGCTCGGAGGAGTGTGTGTGTGTGTGTAGCTCGGAGGAGTGTGTGTGTGTGTGTGTGTGTGTAGCTCGGAGGAGTGTGTGTGTGTGTGTGTGTGTGTAGCTCGGTGGAGTGTGTGTGTGTGTGTGTAGCTCGGAGGAGTGTGTGTGTGTGTGTGTGTGTGTAGCTCGGAGGAGTGTGTGTGTGTGTGTGTGTGTGTAGCTCGGAGGAGTGTGTGTGTGTGTGTAGCTCGGAGGAGTGTGTGTGTGTGTGTGTGTGTGTGTGTAGCTCGGAGGAGTGTGTGTGTGTAGCTCGGAGGAGTGTGTGTGTGTGTGTGTGTGTAGCTCGGAGGAGCGTGTGTGTGTGTGTGTGTGTGTGGCGCTCGAAGGAGTGTGTGTGTGTGTGTGTGTGTCGCTCGGAGGAGCGTGTGTGTGTGTGTGTGTGTGTGTCGCTCAGAGGAGTGTGTGTGTGTGTGTGTGTGTAGCTCGGAGCAGTGTGTGTGTGTGTGTGTGTGTAGCTCGGAGGAGTGTGTGTGTGTGTGTGTGTGTAGCTCGGAGGAGTGTGTGTGTGTGTGTGTGTGTAGCTCGGAGGAGTGTGTGTGTGTGTAGCTCTGAGGAGTGTGTGTGTGTGTGTGTGTGTGTGTGTGTAGCTCGGAGGAGTGTGTGTGTGTGTGTGTGTGTAGCTCAGAGGAGTGGTGTGTGTGTGTGTGTGTAGCTCGGAGGAGTGTGTGTGTGTGTGTGTGTAGCTCGGAGGAGTGTGTGTGTGTGTGTAGCTCGGAGGAGTGTGTGTGTGTGTGTAGCTCGGAGGAGTGTGTGTGTGTGTGTGTGTGTGTAGCTCGGAGGAGTGTGTGTGTGTGTGTGTGTGTAGCTCGGAGGAGTGTGTGTGTGTGTGTGTGTGTGTAGCTCGGAGGAGTGTGTGTGTGTGTGTGGCTCGGAGGAGTGTGTGTGTGTGTGTGGCTCGGAGGAGTGTGTGTGTGTGTGTAGCTCGGAGGAGTGTGTGTGTGTGTGTAGCTCGGAGGAGCGTGTGTGTGTAGCTCGGAGAAGTGTGTGTGTGTAGCTCGGAGGAGCGTGTGTGTGTGTGTGTGTGTGTGGCGCTCGAAGGAGTGTGTGTGTGTGTGTGTGTGTCGCTCGGAGGAGCGTGTGTGTGTGTGTGTGTGTGTGTCGCTCAGAGGAGTGTGTGTGTGTGTGTGTGTGTAGCTCGGAGCAGTGTGTGTGTGTGTGTAGCTCGGAGGAGTGTGTGTGTGTGTGTGTAGCTCGGAGGAGTGTGTGTGTGTGTGGCTCGGAGGAGTGTGTGTGTGTGTGTAGCTCGGAGGAGTGTGTGTGTGTGTGTGTAGCTCGGAGGAGTGTGTGTGTGTGTGTGTGTGTGTAGCTCGGAGGAGTGTGTGTGTGTGTGTAGCTCGGAGGAGTGTGTGTGTGTGTGTGTGTGTGTAGCTCGGAGGAGTGTGTGTGTGTGTGTAGCTCGGAGGAGTGTGTGTGTGTGTGTGTGTGTGTAGCTCGGAGGAGTGTGTGTGTGTGTAGCTCGGAGGAGTGTGTGTGTGTGTGTGTGTGTAGCTCGGAGGGGTGTGTGTGTGTGTGTGTGTGTGTGTAGCTCGGAGTGTGTGTGTGTGTGTGTGTGTGTGTGTCGCTCGGAGGAGTGTGTGTGTGTGTAGCTCGGAGAAGTGTGTGTGTGTAGCTCGGAGGAGCGTGTGTGTGTGTGTGTGTGTGTGGCGCTCGAAGGAGTGTGTGTGTGTGTGTGTGTGTCGCTCGGAGGAGCGTGTGTGTGTGTGTGTGTGTGTGTCGCTCAGAGGAGTGTGTGTGTGTGTGTGTGTGTAGCTCGGAGCAGTGTGTGTGTGTGTGTGTGTGTAGCTCGGAGGAGTGTGTGTGTGTGTGTGTGTAGCTCGGAGGAGTGTGTGTGTGTGTGTGTGTGTGTAGCTCGGAGGATGTGTGTGTGTGTGTAGCTCGGAGGAGTGTGTGTGTGTGTGTGTGTGTGTGTAGCTCGGAGGAGTGTGTGTGTGTGTGTGTGTGTGTAGCTCGGAGGAGTGTGTGTGTGTGTGTGTGTGTAGCTCGGAGGAGTGTGTGTGTGTGTGTGTGTGTAGCTCGGAGGAGTGTGTGTGTGTGTGTGTGTGTAGCTCGGAGGAGTGTGTGTGTGTGTGTAGCTCGGAGGAGTGTGTGTGTGTGTGTGTGTGTGTAGCTCGGAGGAGTGTGTGTGTGTGTGTGTGTGTAGCTCGGAGGAGTGTGTGTGTGTGTGTGTGTGTGTAGCTCGGAGGAGTGTGTGTGTGTGTGTGTAGCTCGGAGGAGTGTGTGTGTGTGTGGCTCGGAGGAGTGTGTGTGTGTGTGTGTAGCTCGGAGGAGTGTGTGTGTGTGTGTGTAGCTCAGAGGAGTGTGTGTGTGTGTGTGTGTGTAGCTCGGAGGAGTGTGTGTGTGTGTGTGTGTGTGTAGCTCGGAGGAGTGTGTGTGTGTGTGTAGCTCGGAGGAGTGTGTGTAGCTCGGAGGAGTGTGTGTGTGTGTAGCTCGGAGGAGTGTGTGTGTGTGTGTGTGTGTGTAGCTCGGAGGAGTGTGTGTGTGTGTGTGTGTGTGTGTAGCTCGGAGGAGTGTGTGTGTGTGTAGCTCGGAGGAGTGTGTGTGTGTGTGTGTGTGTAGCTCGGAGGAGTGTGTGTGTGTGTGTGTGTGTGTGTAGCTCGGAGTGTGTGTGTGTGTGTGTGTGTGTGTGTAGCTCGGAGAAGTGTGTGTGTGTAGCTCGGAGGAGCGTGTGTGTGTGTGTGTGTGTGTGGCGCTCGAAGGAGTGTGTGTGTGTGTGTGTGTGTAGCTCGGAGGAGTGTGTGTGTGTGTGTGTGTGTAGCTCGGAGGAGTGTGTGTGTGTGTGTGTGTAGCTCGGAGGAGTGTGTGTGTGTGTGTGTGTAGCTCGGAGGAGTGTGTGTGTGTGTGTGTGTGTGTGTGTCGCTCGGAGGAGTGTGTGTGTGTGTGTGTGTGTAGCTCGGAGGAGTGTGTGTGTGTGTGTGTGTAGCTCGGAGGAGTGTGTGTGTGTGTGTGTGTGTGTAGCTCGGAGGAGTGTGTGTGTGTGTGTAGCTCGGAGGAGTGTGTGTGTGTGTGTAGCTCGGAGGAGTGTGTGTGTGTGTGTGTGTGTGTAGCTCGGAGGAGTGTGTGTGTGTGTGTGTGTGTAGCTCGGAGGAGTGTGTGTGTGTGTGTGTGTGTAGCTCGGAGGAGTGTGTGTGTGTGTGTGGCTCGGAGGAGTGTGTGTGTGTGTGTGGCTCGGAGGAGTGTGTGTGTGTGTGTGGCTCGGAGGAGTGTGTGTGTGTGTGTGGCTCGGAGGAGTGTGTGTGTGTGTGTAGCTCGGAGGAGTGTGTGTGTGTGTGTGTGTAGCTCGAAGGAGTGTGTGTGTGTGTGTAGCTCGGAGGAGTGTGTGTGTGTGTGTGTGTAGCTCGGAGGAGTGTGTGTGTGTGTGTGTGTGTGTAGCTCGGAGGAGTGTGTGTGTGTGTGTGTGTGTAGCTCGGAGGAGTGTGTGTGTATCTCGGAGGAGTGTGTGTGTGTGTGTGTGTGTGTGTGTAGCTCGGAGGAGTGTGTGTGTGTGTGTGTAGCTCGGAGGATGTGTGTGTGTGTGTGTGTGTGTAGCTCGGAGGAGTGTTTGTGTGTGTGTGTGTGTAGCTCGGAGGAGTGTGTGTGTAGCTCGGAGGAGTGTGTGTGTGTAGCTCGGAGGAGTGTGTGTGTGTAGCTCGGAGGAGTGTGTGTGTGTGTGTGTGTAGCTCGGAGGAGTGTGTGTGTGTGTGTGTAGCTCGGAGGAGTGTGTGTGTGTGTGTAGCTCGGAGGAGTGTGTGTGTGTGTGTCGCTCGGAGGAGCGTGTGTGTGTGTGTGTGTCGCTCGGAGGAGTGTGTGTGTGTGTGTGTCGCTCGGAGGAGTGTGTGTGTGTGTCGCTCGGAGGAGTGTGTGTGTGTGTAGCTCGGAGGAGCGTGTGTGTGTGTGTGTGTGTGTAGCTCGGAGGAGCGCCAGCGTGTGGTACGTCTAAAAGAGCTTGTGTGTTCTGTTTAAAAGAGGCTTTGTCTAGAAGATGAGTTTAGTTCTTAGGTTTCTTTGCGTGTTTTGTTTCTTGGCCATGTTTACCACATTACACACAGAGGAAACGCAATTGGAAACGTGGGTGTCAGGGAGGATTTGCAATCAAGTTAAAAGCCCGTCTGCATGCGGGTTATAATCTAAGCCCGTTTCCCGAGCTGCTATATGAAGGCTCTGTGGTTTTGCGCACCGGTTGCTCAGATGTGTCCTCTTTCTGTCTTCACCCTCTTCCCCCTGGCGTGCATTTCAAATTCAAATTTTATTTGTCACATACACAGTCATACACAGTACGATATGCAGTAAAATGCTTAGGCAACTGCTCGTGACCTAAAATAGAAGACTATGAATAGTAATAGGAAATAAATATGAGAATTAAAAGATAGGGTAAATAAAACTAGAAAAGAATAAAATAAAATATAAAAACTAAAGTTAAAAAAAATAATAATAATAACTGTACGACAAAAATACACAATATAGAAAATATTTGAAGAATGTATGAAGAAATATAAAACAATAAGAGCAGCTGAACGGGTAGGTATATTTATGTAATTTTTGTATGGAATGGTGTTAGAATAAATAGTGATGAAAGAATGGTAGTTGTAATGGTAATGTAATGTCTGCTGTTTGTGCAATCCACATATTTAAATGTGTCTAGTGCCGTGCAAAAAATGCTTAAAAAGTGTTTTATTTAAAGTGACTTGTGTAGTTGTGCAGTGGCCATGTCTAGAATGTCCACAGTGTGTGTGTAAAGACCATATGTGTGTCAGTACTGTGTGGTGGTGTGATTGAGAGACCGTATCGCCTGTGGGAAGAAGCTCCTCCTCAGTCTCTCTGTGTTGGCCTTCAGGGAGCGGAATCGCTTTCCTGACCTCAACAGAGAGAACAGTCCATTGTTGGGGTGGCTGAGGTCCTTCACAATCTTCCTGGCCTTGGTCCAGCACCGCCTGCTGTAGATTGAGTGCAGGTCAGGGAGCTCGGTGCGAATGATGCGCTCAGCTGATCGCACCACCCTCTGTAGAGCAAGTCTGTCCTGCATGGTGCTGTTCCCGAACCAGGTTGAGATGTTTCCCGTCAGGATGCTCTCTATGGTGCAGGAGTAAATGTTCCTAAACACCTTGGAGGGCAGTCGGAAGTCTCTCAAGCGTTTGAGGTGGTAGAGGCACCTGGTAGAGGCTTTTTCACCACGGTGTTGATGTGACAGGACCATGACAGGTCCTGCGTGATGTGAACACTGAGGTATTTGAAGCTTTCCACTCTCTCCACTGGGCTTTCGTTGATGACGGTGGTCTGCTAGTCCACTATCAACTCCTTTGTCTTACTGACGTTTAGAAGAAGGTTGTTCCTCTGGCACCAGTTTTCCAGATTCCTAATCTCCTTCAGGTAGGCCGTCTCATTGTTATCAGAGATCAGGCCCACCACGACGGTGTCGTCAGCAAACTTAATGATGGTGGTGGAGCTGGTAGTGGCCACACAGTCATATGTGTACAAAGAGTACAGCAGGGGGCTTAGAACACACCCCTGGGGGGCTCCAGTGCTGAGAGTGATGAAGGCTGAGACATGTCCGCCCATCCTTACTGCCTGTGGTCTGCCAGTTAGGAAGTTGGAGATCCACTGACACATAGATGAGCTGAGTCCCAGGTGCTCCAGCTTGGTGGTGAGTGTGTAGGGAATTATGGTATTGAATGCAGAGCTGTAGTCGATGAAGAGCATTTTACCATAATTCCCCCTCAGAGTGTCCAGGTGAGTGAGTGATGTGTGGGGTAGATGAGAGATGGCATCGTCTGTGAAACTATTTGGACGGTATGCAAACTGTAGTGGGTCCAGTGTGTCTGGTAGTGAAGAAATGATGAAGTCTCTGACCAGGCGTTCAAAGCATTTCATCACTACTGAGGTGAGGGCTACAGGGCGATAGTCATTGAGTGAAGCAGGATGTGGTTTCTTTGGGACAGGAACAATAATGGACAAAAGATGGACATCTTTGAAGCATGTGGGGATCACTGACTGAGATAAAGAGATGTTGAATATCTCAGTGAACACAGGTGCTAGCTGGTCTGCGCAGGCTCTGAGAATACGGCCTGAGATGCCGTCTGGTCCTGCTGCTTTCCTGGTGTTCACTCTCTTGAAGGCTCTCCTCACGTCATGCTCGGTGATGATGAATTTTTTTTTGATCGGCCAATATTTCCGGAGAACTGGAGCTGCTTCTGGCATGCTACGGCCGCTGTGTAGACCCTCTCCCTTACCTGCCGTTGTTCCTCCACTCAAGATGGTTTTAATCAATGCTCGTTCAGCAGTAAATAAGACATTTTTGTTGATTAATTTTTTTTTTCCATGCAAAATCTAGATTTTATGTTTATTACTAAATCATGGATTAAGCGAGGTGATCTCATTCCCTTCTCTGAACTAGTCCCAGTTAACTGTAAATTTTTAAACTCCCCCCATCAAAACAGATGTGGTGGTGGCCTAGTGACTGTCATAAAAAACACTTATCGTGCGCAGTGCTCCTCTATCTCCCCGGATATTTATACCAGATTTGAAGCCCAACTTATCCACCTTGACTGGAACGGTCCTATTTGCCTAGGGCTGATTTATCGTCCTTCACACTCAGATAATTACTTTCTTCAGCAATTCATAGACTTCATTGGTAATATCGTCACCAAATTTGATCGTTTTTTATTGCTGGGTGATTTTAACATTCATGTTTGCTGCCAGTCAAACCCTCTTTCGAGGGATATTCTTAATTTAATGAAGGCTTTTAATTTGACACAGTGGGTTAAATGTCCAACTTATATTCATGGACACTCTGGACCTTATCCTCTCTTACGGTGTTAATATCACTGATGTTATTGTTTCTGATTATATGCTCTCTGATCATAAGCCTGTTTTATTTTCCATGTGTCTTCCGAAACTTCCTCTTGCTTCTTCCAAAGTGACATCTCTGTCTAGGGTTTATTCCCCTCAGTTTAACATCAATTTTAGTCAGTGTTTCACCAAGTCTTGCTCCCATCTACTTTTGGACTCCCCGTTATCAGAGTTGGATGCGGACGAACATCTCCGCCTGTTACAAAATGCCTGGCTTTTTGTGATAGATAAAATTGCCCCTCTTAAGCTCAAACCTAAATCTGAAGTGTGGCATACTACTGAGACTCAGCTACTAAGACAGACTTATAGAAAGGCTAAGCGAAAGTGAAAAAAAGACAACTTAAACATTTCTTTACAGCCGTTCAAAGGCGGTTTATCGGCTTATCAGAGAGCCGCCAAATCAGCTAAGACAACCTATTTTTCGAACTTAATTTTGCATGCTGTTTTCTGTTATTAACTTTGTTGGCAACCCCCCGGGAAACACTGTGTCAGTTGCTTCTGTTGCCCTTTGTGAAAGCTTCTCAGGTTTTTTAAAGACAAAGTAAGTAAACCTGGTCTGCAAGCTTATATTCTCTCTATCAAACAGCCTGTTCCCCTGCCGTTGTCTGGAAGGTTTTTGAACCAGTTTCTATTTAATCACTCAAAAATCTATTGCTAAACTGAAACCATCTTTTTCTATATATGATGCTATTCATCCTAGATTTTTAAGACAAATCATTGATTCGGTTGGATCGGGCCTAGTGTCCTTTTTTAATAAGTGTCTCTCAACAGGCGTGGTTCCTACTAATTTAAAAGTGGTTACTATCACTCCCCTCCTCAAGAAGCCTTCACTCGATCCGTCTGTTAAAAAATTATTTAAAAAATTATTGTCCTATTTTTGTTCTACCATTTGTGTCAGGAACTAACCCGAGGAGACCAGAAGACGTAGCTTTAGCGGTTAGCCCTTTGTAGCGTGAATGGTAAACCCAAACACGGAGTGACACGAATAGGCAGGATAATTACGCGATTTGATCTAAGGACTCTCACGAATGGGGAGCAAGGGAGAGACACAAATCTAACCCGCGTCCTATAAACACACTCAATCTGAAAGTAAACCCAAGAGGGTGAGTACTCACGGTTCGGCGGAACGGTCCGAGGCGACATGGGCGAACTCAAATGACTGAGCGGAGTGTAGTGGTTTGTTTACCCTTTTTATACTTCCTGGTTCGTGAGCATGACAATTTGTGTCTAAGGTCTGGGAAAAGATTGTGTTTCTTGAACTTCAATCTGGTTTTAAGGCGGCCCACAGTACTGAATCAGCTCTCTTGAGAGTGTTAAATAAAGATGTTTATCTTTAAACCTGTGTATTGCTCTAATGTTGATGTGTCAATCATAATTGTGACTTGCCCTGGTTCAACAGAACAAAGAACTGGTCACTGGTCATTCAGTTACTGTAAATCCAGGTTAAGCAACAATATTTCTGTTTGGTCAGACATTAATGATTTATGCAAATATGCAAAGTTTGTTCGTGAAAAATCCCAGCCAATGAGAGTAAACACTGTTACTGATTACACCTCGCCATCAGCAAGGAAATACATTACCTTTTGTAAGGTTTTATAATGTAGTAAGACAATGTAATCTAATAAGAAGATTCCTGTGCTCTGAGAACAGACCCCTCACTGTGCTTCCTCATGCCTTCTGTGGTAACACCTTCTATATCCTGTATCCAGACGAATATACATCCAAATGGCTCTTGTCTGCTAGAACCCTTTTGTTTAATCAGGAGAATGTAAATGTATCTCTTTCACCTGTCTGTCTCCGGGTCCCTCTATGACTGACATGTTAATGACTAGTTCTTTTGATGTTCGGGACGTAGCACCGTTTAAATGTGCTCTCTTTGCTGAGAATAAACAGAGATCTTCAGACATCATGCCTGCGTGTGTGTGTGTGTTTGTCTCTCCCGGTCGATCGGGCCCGGACCGGTAAGTGTATCAAGGTGCGGCGGACATAACAAGCTAAAACTCTTCTTCTCTTAGCTTAAAACTTAGCTCGGACACACACTACATCGTCATTTAAAACTTAACACCTTTCCATAGTAACAATGGAGGCTACATATACTTGCATTTAATAAAATGTGTAATTGTCAATATAATGATTTTTTCTAAAAGTAAAAAGTGTTTGTGTAACATTAATGGAAGGAGTCTCCAGTTTCTGTGCTTTGTATCCGTCAGAGGTAAAGCTGTAACTTTAATCTTCAGGTCAGAGGAGTTTACGCTTCTTTGTGGTTTCTCAGTAAAATAAGAAAACTTCAAGAGAGAGAATAAAGAGAGACTGGTGAGGGAATAAGTGTTTATAGGTTCTGGTTCTTTTAGATTTATCAGCTGCCTTCGACACCATCGATCACTCAATATTACTAAATAGACTAGAGTCCTGGGTGGGTCTCTCTGGCATAGTCTTAAAGTAGTTTCAGTCATTTTTATCTGACAGAAAATATGTGGTCAAGATAGGAGATTTTTCCTCATTGATTTTTCCTTTTCCCTGTGGTCTTCCACAAGACTCTGTGCTGGCTCCCACTCTATTTTCATTGTACATGCTTTCTCTGGGCTCCATTTTTATAAAAACATGGGGTATCTTTCCACTTTTACGCTGACGACACGCAAATCCACTTACCTTTTAAGAAAAATGATGGCTTAGCCATGACTACTTTGTTATCCTGTTTAGATGAAGTTAAATATTGGTTATCTCATAATTTTTTATCCCTTAATGAAAAGAAAACTGAAGTAATAGTCTTTGGCCCTTCGGAACACTTGAAGGCCCCTGATCTTGATCTGGGTCCTCTATCAGCCTTTAGATCCTCTCAGGTTCTGAATTTAGGTTTCCTGTTAGATGATACAATAAAACTTGATAAACAAATCTCTACCGTGATTTGATCCAGCTTTTATCAGCTCCAAACGCTCGCAAAGATTAGACCTTTTCTCACTGATAAGATTTTTGAGATAGCCATTTATGCTTTCATTACAACCCGCCTTGACTATTGCAACTCTCTTTATTATGGTATTTCTAAATCTCAAATTGCCCATCTTTAACTGGTTCAGAATGCCGCTGCTAAATTTCTATTGAAAAAGAAAAAAAGATATCATTTGACTCCTCTTCTGAAAGGCCTTTATTGATTGCCTGTTTAATTCAGAATTCATTTTTAAATTTTACTATTTGTTTTTAAATCGTTACACCAGCAAGCAGCCATCTACTTATCTGAATTGCTGCACCATCATACCCCCCTGAGAAGTTTGAGATGACCTTATGATCCTGTGACCAGAACCTCCTCTTAATCCCACACTTTAGACTTAACTGTAATGGTGATCGTGCTTTTTCGGGTATTGGGCCTCGTCTTTGGAATGATTTGCCAATTGATATCCGAATGGCTCCTAGTTTGACTATTTTTAAATCCCTTTTAAAAACCCATTTGTTTTTCCTGGCCTACTAGGCTCTACTGTGCCTATTAGTTTTGTGTGTATCGTGTACTTTTAGCCTTTTATGTTATGATGTGGATGTACAGCACTTTGGTCAGTCTCGCGGCTGTTATAAATGTGCTTTATAAATAAGCTAAACCTAAACCTAAATCAACTCTCTGTGCCTATTCTTGCCCTTCTTAAGGCCACGGCTACGAAAACAGCCGGTAACACCCAAATCGTGACACTTATACGATATGAGGTGTACTAACATGATTGCCTAAGTTAGCCAGAGCAAGAAGGGTCTTGTCTAGGTTGCTCAGAATGAGTGCCTAATTCATCTAGAAAAAATGAGTGTCTCTTCACCTAGAAATCTACAGAAAGGTCATGAACAATTGAACTTACAAAGACATGGATATGAAACATGAAGCAGCTTGAAAACTGTGCATGTCTGGGGGTATATCTGTTCTCTGTTTTTCTGTCTCTCTCTTTCTCTGTCTTAGACTACACATGACTCTCCTGAGTAACCAGTGATACTGTAAATAACTAGTGATGTTTTTCAACCCAGCCTGATGCGTCCTGCTGCCGCATTTCTAATGCTGATGATGGCCATATGGTTTGCTTATAGATTTATGTGATAACTGAGAACAGTTACAGTTAGTCAACTCAAAAAAGTTTACTTTATATCCCTAAAACACATTTCCTCTTATACAGGATGCACTATTGACAATTTTGCACATTCTCTAGTAACAACCACATGTGGACCCTTTCCTTTTTGTGTCTGGCTCCTCAAAAGGGATTGTCATTTGATAATAACTTAATGCTTCAGTAAGAAAAGGAGGGTGCAGGGGTGACCTTTCTGTAACTTATGATTGTCTAAGTTAGCCAGAGCAAGAAGGGTCTTGTCTAGGTTCCTCAGAATGAGTGCTTAATCCCTCTTAAACATAAAAACTTTTTTTTTGTTTTTGATTAGCCTTAATGTTTGTTGCATGATTATCATTTTTTTAAAATACATTTAATATTTATTGTATGATTTTTATATTAAAGGTGTGTTTCTTTATTGTATGATTGTCTTTTAGTATGTTCATTATTTTTGGGAAATGTTTTCAATGCTTGTCTTCAGAAGCACTATATAATGAAAATTATTTATTACATTAGTAATAAAAGAAAGTAAAAAATATTAAAACTAAATATTAAGTACTAGTAAGTGGTGAGAAGAATCCATACTTCAAGACACATAAATTATTTTGTTTTATTAAAGTTTGTGGAACCTAAAAAAATTTTTCTAAAAGTATTTTAAATGCAATGTATCACATGTCTATCTTTAAACCTGTGTATTGGTCTAATGTTGATGTGTCAATCATAATTGTGACTTGCCCTGGTTAAGCAGAACAAAGAACTGGTCACTGGTCATTCAGTTACTGTAAATCCAGGTTGTGCAACAATATTTCTGTTTGGTCAGACGTTTATGATTTATGCAAATATGCAAAGTTTGTCTGTAGGAAATCCCAGCCAATGAGAGTAAACACTGTACACATTGTCTCAGTCTGTGTATATAAACCCCATCACTCATCCCCAGATCTCCAAAGCAGCTCACTGATTCTTCTCTCCGCTCTCGCTCTCACTGTGCAGGTGAGTCACACTGATTACACCTCACCATCAGCAAGGAAATACATAGAATGTCAATACATTTTAATAATTATGATTTGCATTTTTAATAATTATACTAAATTTTATTTCTTTACATGTTACAAAATGAGAAAACATGCACTGATTCAGTAGCTTTTGTAGTTTCCTGTTGGATTCTGATTGGTCAGAAAGTGTTGATTAATTCTCTACAACATCAGCTCTGACGGTAGTGCAGGTTTATATTAATGCAGTCGCTTACACATTACCTTTCCATAGTAACAATGGAGGCTACATATACTTGTATTTATATAAAATGTGTTATTGTTAATATAATGAAGTTTTCTTAAAGTAAGATGTTTATGTAACATTAGTGGAAGGAGTCTCCAGTTTCTGTGCTTTGTATCAGTCAGAGGTAAAGCTGTAACTTTAATCTTCAGGACAGAGGAGTTAACGCTTCTTTGTGGTTTCTCAGTAAAATGACAAGCTGGCATTTTTTTTCCTATTCCCTTACCAGTCTCTCCTTATTCTCTCTCTTGAAGTTAATAAGTGTTTATAGCTGCTATAACATTAGTTACCAGAAAAACATGTTTCCACAACCTTAAATGTAACTACAGTATAAAAAAGCATGAATTATTAAGGTATTAAATGATTATTTGATAAATTGCTTTGGTGTAAGAAAATGAAAACAGAGGCATGAGCTGTTTTAGAGAAATAATCTTGCGGGTGATAGATATTTAAATCCACATCAGTCTGTATCACAGCACCTCATTACATGAGGATTTTATTCCTAAATGATTATCTGTGAGAACTAGATATAAAAAGCGAAAGATTTACTATATGCAAGACACAGATTATTTTGTTTGTTTGTTTGATTTGTTTACAGTAATTCTGTTCTTTCTTTCCAGAAACATGAACAAGAACTACATGTCCATGGACGAAGAGCTCCGTAAAGGAGACTTTCTGTTATCCCACAATGGAGAGTACAAGGCAGTCTTTCAGGTAGAATGAAAATAGACAAGGAGACAATGAGGCTTAATTGCTTTTTCTTAAACTGATATTCGGAGAAAATACTTCAAGTTGTTAATTCTTGTTGCAGGGCGATGGAAACTTTGTGGTTTACGGCTGGAAGCCTGTGTGGGAATCCAAGACAGGTCACATTAACGATGCCCAGCGCCTGATCATGCAAGAAGACTGCAACCTCGTCATATACACAGCTGACAATCCCGTGTGGTCCAGCGGACCAACCCGGTCCAACGTCAAAACCTGCCGCCTAACTTTGGGCAATGATGGCATTCTTCGGATTGACAATGACTTTGTGGAGGTGTGGAAATCCACCAAGAAAAATTAAAAGCATTGAAGTAAACTCCTGAGCACACTCAGAGCTTCCTACAGTACTGTATCTGTAACTGTCAGTAAAGTTATCAATAAATCAGTAAAGCAAATCAGCTGCATGTCTGTGTGTCTCAGTGTTAGAGTTATGAGCTGAACCTCTAAGTAACAAAACATTTTTTGTTTTTAATATAAGTAATAATCAGTATCAAAGCAGAAAATCCTCAGTCAGACATGAGGAGAGAGAAAGAGTTCTACGCAAATAAGGACGGGTTCCTCATTTGGAATTTCAGGTTTTCCAAAATGTTTCAAACGAGTTGTTTTGCTGAACATCAGTGAAGGTGGAAAGTAATTATACAATACATAATATATAATACATTCTTATGACAAAAATCTATTATATTGTAAAGTCTAAAAAAGTCCAGTTTGACCAATCATCTCCATTTAAAGGTTACCCAAGGCAAATTTAAATTAACATTTTGTCACATACACAGTCATACACAGTACGATATGCAGCAAAATGCTTAAACAACCACATGTGACATTTAAAAAGATTATTAATAGGAAATAAATATAGAATAAAATAAGAAATAAAATATTGAAAACCTTTAGCTAAGGTAAATATATTTTTTAAAACATATTTTTTTCTGTTCCAATATGGAAAAATATGGAAAACTTTAGTGTGGAGATGAAATAGAATTTAAATGTCCAGGGTGTGTGCAAATATGCATGAACGTGTTTATGTGCAACAAGCAAAAATGAAATAGAAATATGTGTAAATGTGCATTAATGTGCAGAGGTGCAGTGTCCATAAGTGTCCATAGTGTCCATGAATGTCCAGACAGGAGCCCTGGCTGTCCTTTTTGATATAAGCATTGTGGGTGTAAACGCCAAATTGAGCACGCCTTGAGGAAAGAGTCAGGGGAAGAACTTTGGCTGAATCAGTCTGAAAGAGTGCACTGTACAAACCCAGTTAAAGTCTAGGGAGTGATTTTTGAAGTGAATTCAGAGCCATTTTCAGAGCCAAGGTATACTTGTTGCGACGCACAGTATACTAAGCTGTTCATAAAGTAAACACTGTTTGTTTTTTCATTTTGTAATCTTTCTCGTGTTTACCTTTTTTTTATGAATTACTGTAACTACATATGCAGTTGATTTACCAGAAAGGACGTTTCAGTTTTTGTGTGTGCAAACTAAACTTCAGGGTGAAGTAATAGCGATTTTATTCGAAAAGTATTATATTGTAGCGTTTTACCGCCGGGAAGGATGTTGGAGAGACGAGTGAGCTTACTTGCTGCCCAATGCAATGGCTTGGAGTACTTTATTTTACACACGCAGTCATACAAAAGCATGAGCAGCACATTCACACGAAGCCTACCTCCAATTCAGCCTAAGCATGAACCGGAGCACATTCCACACCACACACAAACAGGGCCGAAGCCACTAAACCAAAACACCCTTCCCCAACATGGTGAACACACCGACATCCCCGCAAGGCATGCTGGTCGTCAGCCGCCGCCCCGCCCACGCCACACTGCCCCCACCCGAGCTGCGACCGTCCCGGGTCACCATGACGAACTTCGTTTTGGAGGCGTGGAGGCGGTCGGCACTGGCGTTGGGAACGCCGGAGTCCTGAGGCGGTCCGGCCTCCACAGAGTTCGATGTTTCGTCGGTGTGCGGCTGGTAAGGCGCAAGACAGTCGCTGTGGAGCACAACTCGTGCCCGCCCCGCCAACCGCACCCGGTAGATGACATCGGAGATCCGAGCATTTACATTTACATTTGGGCATTTGGCAGACGCTCTTATCTATTTTTATCTCATTACACATCTGAGCAGTTGAGGGTTAAGGGCCTTGCTCAAGGGCCCAACAGTGGCAACTTGGTGGTTGTGGGGTTTGAACCTGGGATCTTCCGAACCGTAGTCCAATTACCGTACAGGGGCCCACCCAGTGGGACATAAGCTTGGCCGAGAGCCCCCTCTTCCTTCCGGAGGAACACACCCATACCTGCTCTCCAGCAGCAAAATCTCGCCCCTGGCTGTAAGTGTCCACGCCCATCCGCCCCATAGGTGCCCCCACCGAAAGTCTTGCAGTGGTGCCCGTGAGCGCTGGGTGGGGCCCTTCTGCTTGGCGATGAGCGGATCACGGTCCAGCTGTGACACCGGCGAAGCGACCGCGGGTGACGATCCGGGCGATGCAGCAACTCGACTGCACGCCGGCTCGGACAGCTGATCACCGCCGGAGAGCCCGGAGGACTGCACGGGGAGAATTTTCGCTGTCGAGGGTTCTACGTTGCCACGGCACTCCACTCGCCCGCAGTACCGACCACGCGCTTTGCTGCCCGGCCGTCGGGACAACGCGCCGACGCTAGCGTGTAGGTCTCCCGCTCGGTCTGCTACCAGAAGTTCCGCCCCCCGTGTGTGCGCTACCAACCTGTCTGCCCGTGGCTTGGGTCCCAGCAACCTGGCTACCCCGAAGTTACCACGCAGAGTTCCGCTAGCCAAATTTAGCACCGCACCCTATCTCTCCAGAATGTCCAACCCCAAGATGCAGTCCTCCTTGACATTCCCCACAAAGAACCCATGTGAATAAGTTCGACCACCCACCTGGACTTACACCGTGCGACACGCCCGTACCTTCACGTAGCCCCAGTAACGGTGCGGACGTTGAAGGCAGTTTCATGCAGTCTGCAGATGCGCTTGCTTTGCCCCAGTATTCCACAGCGCAGCAGCAAAACAGTGGAGCCGTTATCCACAAGCGTGCGTAGTAAGACGCCGTCTAGCACACAGTCGACGTAAATCCCAGCATGGCTTCCCAAACGTCCCTCCGGCGCTAGTTTAGCGGCTGCTGGAGTACGCTATCCCTCAGGCCTGAGGACGTTGCAGCGGTAGTCCGAGACTCCCGCAGCTTTGCCCAGTCCTTCCGCTCATCTGTCCGGAGGTCTTCCAGCGCCCAGAGCGTGTCGCCCTTTAGTGAGAGAGCTACCCGGACAGCTGTTTCCGCCCGGGTCCAGCCCGCGAAGTCGGCGGCTAGCTCTACTTGGGCGAGGAATGCGTGGGGTTCAACGGCGCCGTTGTAGGGAGGAAGGCGCAGCTGCAGGTCGCTTTGCCGGTTGACGGCGCACGGAGCTGTACTTTGCTCCGGCGCTTGCACAGCATTGGCCTCCGCCCCGAGATCCCGTGCCGGGATTTTCATCTCGTCGCCCCGCTTTGGTTGCCGTGGTGTGCTCGCGCTAGCTCCGTCGGGAAAGAGCTTTTTCTTTCCGAGTAGTCGCTCCGCTACTCGGCAGCCCGCTTGGATTTTTAAAAGGTCCTCCGTTACTCCAACCCGTTACTCTCCATCCCACTTCTGACACCAATGTAGCGTTTTACCGCCGCGAAGAATGTTGGAGAGACGAGTGAGCTTACTTGCTGCCCAATGCAATGGCTGGGAGTACTTTATTTTACACACGCAGTCATACAAAAGCATGAGCAGCACATTCACACGAAGCCTACCTCCAATTCAGCCTAAGCATGAACCGGCGCACATTCCACACGTCACACACACACCACACACAAACAGGGCCGAAGCCACTAACCCAAACACCCTTCCCCAACATGGTGAACACACCGACATCCCCGCAAGGCATGCTGGTCGTCAGCCGCCGCCCCGCCCACGCCACAATATATATATATATATATATAAATATATAGCCTCCTCTCTCGGCACCCTGTCGTACGCTTTATCTAAATCTACAAAGACACAATGCAACTCTTTGTTACCTTCTCTGTACTTCTCCACCAGCATCCTTAAAGCAAATACTGCATCTAATGTACTCTTTCTAGGCATAAAACCATATTGCTGCTCACAAATGCTCACCTCTGCCCTTAACCTAGCTTCCACTACTCTTTCCCACAGCTTCATTGTATGGCTCATTAGCTTTATACCTCTGTAATTGCCACAGCTCTCCACATCTCCCTTGTTCTTAAAAATTGGCACCAATACACTTCTCCTCCATTCCTCTGGAATCCTCTCACTCTCCAAGATCTTGTTAAACAAACTAGTCAGAAACTCCACTGCCGCCTCTCCTAAACACTTCCATACCTCCACAGGTATGTCATCAGGACCAACAGCCTTTCCACTCTTCATCCTCTTCAATGCCCTTCTCACCTCACTTTTACTAATATTTGCTACTTCCTGTTTCACAACAGTCACCTCATCTTCTCTTTGTTTTCTTTCGTTTTCCTCTTTTATTAACTCCTCAAAGTACTCCTTTCATCTTCCCAGAACCCTCCTGGCATTTGTCAGTACATTTCCATCTCTATCTTTAATCACTCTAACCTGCTGCACATCCTTCCCACCTCTATCTCTCTGCCTTGCTAACCTGTACAGATCCACTTCTCCCTCCCTTCTGTCCAGCCTAGCATACAAGTCCTCATATGCTCTTTGTTTGGCCTTTGCCACCTCTACCTTCACCTTACGCTGCATCTCCCTGTACTCCTGTCTACTCTCTTCAGTTGTCTTAGTGTCCCACTTCTTCTTAGTTAGCCTCTTTCTCTGTATACACTCCTGCACTTCCTCATTCCACCACCAAGTCTCCTCGTCCACTTTTCCCTTACCAGATGATACACCAAGTACCCTCCTACTTGTCTTCTTGATCACATTGGCTGTAGTTGTCCAGTCAACTGAAAGCACTTCCTGACCACCCAGAGCCTGTCTCAACTCCTCCCTAAAGACTACACAACATTCTACCTTTCTCAGCTTCCACCACTTTGTCCTCTGCTCTGCCTTTGTCCTCTTTACCTTTCTGACCACCAGGGTTATTTTACACACCACCATTCTGTGTTGTCTGGCTACACTCTCCCCTACCAACACTTTGCAGTCACTTATCTCTTTTAGATTACAACGTCAACACAAGATTTAGTCCACCTGAGTGCTTCTGCCTCCACTCTTATGTCACCTTATGTTCCTGCCTCTTCTGGAATAAAGTATTTACTACTGCCATTTCCATCCTCTTTGCAAAGTCCACCACCATCTGTCCTTCTACATTCCAGTCCTGAAGACCAAACCTGCCCATCACATTTTCATCACCTCTGTTCCCTTCCCCAACATGTCCATTGAAGTCTGCACCAATCATCACTCTCTCACCTCTGGGGATGCTCTGCATCACTTCATCTAACTCACTCCAGAATTTCTCCTTCTCTTCTAACTCACATCCTACCTGTGGGGCATAACCACTAACAACATTGAACATTATCCCTTCAATTTCTAGCTCCAGACTCAGCACCCTATCTGAAACACTTTTCACCTCCAGAACATTCCTTACAAAATTCCTTTTTTAGAATAACCCTTACTCCAATTTTTTTCCTATTCACACGATGGTAAAACAATTTGAACTCTGCTCTTAAGTTTCTCTCCTTGCTACCTTTCCACCTGGACTCCTGGACACACAGTATATCCACCTTCCTTCTTTGCATCATATCAACCAACTCCCTTCCCTGTCGTGGTCCCAACATTCAAAGTCCCTACTATCACTCCTAAACTCTTGCCTTTCCTCTTCTCTCTCTGCTTTTGAACACGTCTTCCTCCTCTCCTTGTTCGACCAACAGTAGCCCAATTTCCACCGGCACCCTGTAGGTCAACAGCACCAGTGACGGTCGTTGTTAACCCGGGCCACGGGTATGGGAATTATATTTGTGATTCACATCATTGATTGAAATGTTTTACGTCGTATGCCCTTCCTGTCACAACCCTCTACATTTATCCAGACTTGGGACTGGCACAAGTAGACACTCCCTCCTTGGTTCCGTGGTTGCTTTTTAGTTTTTATACACATGTATTATTAATGTTTGTATAATATTCAGTTTTCTTGTTTTTCACCTTTTTCCCTTTTTTTATTTATCTATTTTTTTATTTATATTTTGTTTCTACTCCTGTAATTTTCTTGAGTTCTTTCTGTGGTTTAGCAAATTAAATGTAATTATGTGTCATGCAATAAAGCAGCTTTAAATCTTGATGTGTGTGTGTGTGTGTGTGTGTGTGTGTGTGTGTGTGAGTAAGAGAGAGAGATAGAGATCTTAAACTCCTGGATCAGATTAAGACTGTCAGCTCAGGTTGCCAGATTGGGTTCATTTGGGTTTCCAGAGTAGATTGGTTTGGGTTGCCAGAGGTGAACAAATTAGGTTCAAATTAGGAAGGGAGTGATGTAAGAATCTTGATGTACAGTACAGTAGGTTGCCAGAGTGCAGGGTTTATCTGAGTTGCCAAAGTGGAATAAATGTTGAGTAAATTCAATTCAATTAAATTAAATTAAATTTTATTTGTATTATTTGTATAATTTTATTTGTCTGGTTCCTTATGAGGAACCAGACTCAACAGGGAACCCATCCTCATTTGGGTGAAACAGAAAGCAGGAAATGATCTGCATTTATACAGTGTGTAAGGTGGCAGGCAGTTCAGCTATAATAGTTGATGTTAATTGATGTTAATATGGAGTCCAGGTAGTTATTGAAGACTTAGGTAGACTTGTAGGAAGTTCCAGTCCTGAACTATCGAACTGTCAAGTCCCCAGAGAAACAGTTGCCAACACCAGTCGAGGCCAGAACCGTCTTCTAGGTAGAGAGAATCATCCCCAGACACCAGACGCATCCCAAAGAAACACACGGGGCATCCATGCGACGAGATCTCCAACCAGGATGGGTCAGATAGGTCCGGAGGGCAGAGGGAGTCTGGATCACTGGCAGCTCAGGAACGACACGTGTAGCTCGACAGAGAGAGAGAAAGAGTGAAAGGGGGAGACGGGGGAGAGAGGAAAGAGAAAGGGGGGGGAGAAAGAGAAGAAGAGGAGAGATGGCAGTTAGGTATGGTCACAGTCACACAATGTATAATGTGAATGTATATTAACTGTAGAGTGCAAGCAGAGACTCCGGCAGGACTAACCATGACAGCATACAGTGGTGTGAAAAACTATTTGCCCCCTTCCTGATTTCTTATTCTTTTGCATGTTTGTCACACTTAAATGTTCCTGCTCATCAAAAAATGTTAGCTATTAGTCAAAGATAACATAATTGAACACAAAATGCAGTTTTTAAATGATGGTTTTTATTATTTAGGGAGAAAAAAAATCCAAACCTACATGGCCCTGTGTGAAAAAGTAATTGCCCCCCTTGTTAAAAAATAACTTAACTGTGGTTTATCACACCTGAGTTCAATTTCTGTAGTCACCCCCTAGCCTGATTACTGCCACACCTGTTTCAATCAGGAAATCACTTAAATAGGAGCTACCTGACACAGAGAAGTAGACCAAAAGCACCTCAAAAGCTAGACATCATGCCAAGATCCAAAGAAATTCAGGAACAAATGAGAACAAAAGTAATTGAGATCTATCAGTCTGGTAAAGGTTATAAAGCCATTTCTAAAGCTTTGGGACTCCAGCGAACCACAGTGAGAGCCATTATCCACAAATGGCAAAAACATGGAACAGTGGTGAACCTTCCCAGGAGTGGCCGGCCGGCCAAAATTACCCCAAGAGTTTAGAGACAACTCATCCGAGAGGCCACAAAAGACACCAGGACAACATCTAAAGAACTGCAGGCCTCACTTGCCTCAATTAAGGTCAGTGTTCACGACTCCACCATAAGAAAGAGACTGGGCAAAAACAGCCTGCATGGCAGATTTCCAGGCGCAAATCACTTTTAAGCAAAAAGAACATTAAGGCTCATCTCAATTTTGCTAAAAAAACATCTCAATGATTGCCAAGACTTTTGGGAAAATACCTTGTGGACCGACGAGACAAAAGAATTTTTGGAAGGTGCGTGTCCCGTTACATCTGGCATAAAAGTAACACAGCATTTCAGAAAAAGAACATCATACCAACAGTAAAATATGGTGGTGGTAGTGTGATGGTCTGGGGTTGTTTTGCTGCTTCAGGACCTGGAAGGCTTGCTGTGATAGATGGAACCATGAATTCTACTGTCTACCAAAAAATCCTGAAGGAGAATGTCCGGCCATCAGTTCGTCAACTCAAGCTGAAGCGATATTGGGTGCTGCAGCAGGACATTGACCCAAAACACACCAGCAAATCCACCTCTGAATGGCTGAAGAAAAACAAAATATAGACTTTGGAGTGGCCTAGTCAAAGTCCTGACCTGAATCCTATTGAGATGTTGTGGCATGACCTTAAAAAGGCGGTTCATGCTAGAAAACCCTCAAATAAAGCTGAATTACAACAATTCTGCAAAGATGAGTGGGCCAAAATTTCTCCAGAGCGCTGTAAAAGACTCGTTGCAAGTTATCGCAAACGCTTGATTGCAGTTATTGCTGCTAAGGGTGGCCCAACCAGTTATTACTTTTTCACACAGGGCCATGTAGGTTTGGATTTTTTTTCTTCCTAAATAATAAAACCCATCATTTAAAAACTGCATTTAGTGTTTACTTGTGTTATCTTTGACTAATAGGTAAATGTGTTTGATGATCAGAAACATTTTGTGTGACAAACATGCAAAAGAATAAGAAATCAGGAAGGGGCAAATAGTTTTTCACACCACTGTAACATGAGGGCTTCCTGAGATGTAAAGCAAACAATCACCTCACCGTCAACAAACCTGAGTGATCAATGAGAGTGAGGAAGACAGCATCTAAACATACTAGTTCACTATAATACTGTTTGTCCATGAGTCCCCCAGATCTGCTCCTTTACCCAAGGCAAATCTATTTATAAAAATGGTTGGCTAAATAAATAGGTTTTTAGCCTAGACTTAAACACTGAGACTATGTTTGAGTCCCAAACACTATTTGGAAGACTATTCCATAATTTTGGGGCTTTGTAAGAAAAAGCTCTGCCCCCAGTTGTATTTTTCATAATATGCGGTACTGACAAGCAGCCTGCATCCTTTGATCGAAGTAGGCGTGGCGGTTCGTAAGACACTAGCAGTTCGCTCAGGTACTGCGGCGCGAGACCATTTAATGCTTTATATGTCAAGAGTAGTATTTTAAAATCAATGCAAAATTTCACAGGGAACCAGTGCAGTGAAGATAGGATTGGGGTGATGTGCTCATATCTTCTGGTTCTAGTGAGGACTCTCGCTGCTGCATTCTGGACTAGCTGAAGATTGTTTATGCACCTAGTTGAACAACCAGACAGTAAGGCATTACAATAGTCCAACCTAGAGGTGATAAAAGTATGAACTAGTTTTTCTGCATTATTTAGCGACAATATATTTCTTATCTTGGCAATATTTCTGAGGTGAAAGAATGCTATCCTGGTAATATTATCTACATGAGCTTTAAATGAAAGGCTGAAATCTATAATCACACCAAGGTCTTTTACTGTTGCACTTGATGGAACAGAAAGGCCATCTAAAGTTACAGTGTGATCAAAAATTTTACTCCTAGCTGTATGCGGTCCTATGACTAGAACCTCTGTCTTATCCGGATTAAGCAGAAGGAAGTTAATTAGCATCCAATTTCTTATGTCCTGCACACATTGCTCAACTTTAGTAAGCTGTTTTTCCTCATCAGGTTTTGCTGAGACATATAACTGTGTGTCTTCAGCATAACAATAAAAAACTAATACCATGCTTATGGATTATGTTGCCCAGAGGAAGCATGTAAAGGGAAAAAAGCAGTGGGCCTAAAACTGAACCCTGTGGAACACCAAACTCCACTAGAGAACATGCAGAATAATCACCATTTAAGTCTACATACTGATACCGATCAGTCAAATAGGATCTGAGGAGAGGGCTGTACCCTTAATTCCTACTACATTTTCTAATCTGTAAAAAAGAATAGCGTGATCAATAGTGTCAAAAGCTGCACTGAGGTTGAGTAATACAAGCATAGTTACACAACCCTGATCAGAGGCCAATAGGAGGTCATTTCCTACTTTAACGAGTGCTGTCTCTGTGCTGTGATGAGGCCTAAATCCTGACTGATACAGTTCATGTATGCCATTTCTATGTAGATACTGTATGAGCATAGGTGCTCCGCTACTATCTTTTCCAGAATCTTAGAGATAAAGGGGAGGTTTGATATTGGCCTGTAATTGGACAGCTGACAGGGGTCGAGGTCAGGTTTCTTAATTATTGGTTTGATAACTGCTAATTTAAATGATTTTGGAACATAACCAATGCTGAGTGAGGAATTAATTATTCTCAACAGGGGTTCTGTTTAAGAAAATGTGTCGGTACAGGATCTAATATACAGGTTGATGAATTTGCAGAAGAGATGAGTGAAACTAGTTACAGACACGCATTAGGTCTCCTGATACGATGATGTCACAAGTGTCCGATCTTCGCCCTGCCTGTAAACAGACACACACACACACACACACTGTTTAATTAGTCACAAAAATATTAGAATCCTTTTAAAAGCTGTCTTTCATAATTTCATATAAAAGCAGGACCAAACTAAACACTGTTTGCAAAAGTACCGGCACTTCGGTACGTAAAGCCAAGCTGAACATCTCTGTGTAAAGTTTTATAAAGATGAAAAATCACGGTGATTTTGTAAATGTTTGAAAGCAAACAGGGTTCGCTGTTCTGTATTGTTTTTGGTGAACTTGAGTGCATCAGAAAAAAAAACTAAACTCTGTGTATACTCACCTCACAGACGTGAAAAAATATATACAAATGAACCTCAGATTACAAGCATAATTCGTTCCGGAAGTCGCCTCGTATTCCAAAACAAAGCAAAATTCCAAAACTCGTAAACCAAATTTAATTTTCCCATAAGAAATAATGAAAACTCAAATCATTAGTTCCAAAGCACCCAAATAAAACATAAAAACAACCAATACAAAATATAAAGTAAAAATAAAACAAATTAACCTGCACTTTACCTATAGGTAAGATAGGTTACCTATAGGGACAGATAGGTTAATGCACGCAGGTGCTGTGTGTGTGTGTGTGTGTGTGTGTGAAGCTAACATAAGAGGAGACTCTTATTTTTAGCCCCTCCTCTTTCCCCCTTCTTATCTTACACAGTAAACCTTTCTCCTTACACACACACACACACACACACACACATCAACGGAAAAATTAGCAAGGAACATTGCTAATGGCACTCATGTGAACAAACAAATGAACCGTGCCGGTTCACACACACTCTCTCTCTCTCTCTCACTCTCTCTCTCTCTCGCCAGGACGTGTCCCCAAAATAACCCAGAACTTAAATAACAATAAACAGATACAGAGATAATCTATATAACAGCTTATTCTTTGCGCAAATAAAATTGTCAGCTAGTGAACTTGATCTAAACAATATTTAACCAATGTTTTTTTAACTCATTATTGTACAGTAAATATCAATAGCTCTAGTTCAGATTTTTCATGTTTGTTGTATAAAGTACTCATGTGGAAATTACCATCACTGTAGTATTTCTTCAATACAAAATTTCTTTATGACTTAATTATATTTAAAAACTGCTGCGAGTGAAAATGTAAATTGCACCACCTGGCGGTCATTTCACAAATGTAAAAATGGCAGTAATAGCCATTCTAATTGAGTACCTACTGTAAATCCATCAACAGGTAACAGGTAAGTTCTTGAAAACTTTGGAGACACAGACTGAATAAACTCAAAAAATCAAGTTGAGTAACAATTTACCTTCACTGACATGCAATCACATGATTTCTTTTTAAATAAAATGTTTCAATTAGCCTACAGGTTTTTTTAGACAGTTAGCGTTATATATGTGAGGCCGGTGTGTTTCTGCTTATCGTTATAATGAGGCCTCCTGACATTACTCAGGTGAGCTTAGCTAACGTTAGACTTCATCTTACTGTACTGTAGGTGGACTGGGGTATTTTTGTTTATTCATTTATCTATTAATTTATTTATTTTTATTAAAAGAGTGTTTATGTCTTCTGCAAATGTGTTGTCTGAATTTAGAAACAATTGAACATGTATTTATTTTTGGGGCAACAGTTAACCTGCGTGTTATTTCTGTGACTGGAATATAACGTAAGGCAGCACACGAGAGACACTCACTCAGCTAGAGGTACAGAACTGTATCTGACTTTTTTGCCCTGACTTTTGCCCAGCAGCAGCGTCCTGCTCCACTCCAGCACACAAGGCCGCTTAGCTTACACAAGTTTGAGAAAAACCCAGAAGTGTTTAGAAAAAAATTAATGTTCAGTAAACAGAAGAAATGTGTGCAATTTGTTACTAAACTAAAGTTGAGGAGCCTTATTTATTTTTATTTACAGTGTAGATCTGAATCCTACTGAGATCCTGTGGGGTGATTTGAAACATAATGTGCTGCAAAGAACCGTTAAACATCAGACTGCAGAATCCTTTCAGGAGTGAGAAGTGGAGGAACCGTTCCTGCAGCTGATCTAAGAGCTGCTAGACGGCTACAAGAATCACTATAATCTTATATAATTATAAATATATAATTGATACAGTAGGTTAGGACTGGAATTTCCTACAGTTTACCTGAGCCTCAATAACGAACTGGACTCTGCATTAACTTAAACACTTCTCCTGTATATACACTGTACAGAGGCAGCCAAAAAAATTTATACAAACTTTAGAAAAACTTGTATAAATATTTTTTTACTAAATGTATTGCTCTACCTTATATATGAATATATTTGATAATATTATAAAAATGTATATTAATTTAATATAAATTAGACTATTTTTCTTTTTCTGAAGTGTATGCATTCTTTTAAAGTATGTTCAGATGGCCTTAACCCTGCATGTCACATCAGAAAAACATCATTATTAAATGATAAGTTTTAAGATTATTTTTTTATTGTGAAAAAAACACCCGAAGATGCTTTGATGTTTTTTTCTTTGAAAGTTGAAGAAAGATGTTGAGTAGTAACACTGTAACTCCTAACATTTGCCACTAGAGGGAAGCACGAGCACATCAGGAGGATCTCAGGGTTATTAGGATCTCTCTTTCTCTCTCTCTCTAGATTCAAATGTGCTTTATTGGCATGACAAATATTTACATTCGTATCTCTATCTAAGGAATGTGTAAATGCGTGCTTTGTCACTGTTCCGAGAACAGATCGAGTTCTCAGAATACTACTTCAATCACATAGACCAGGATTCTATAACTGTTCTCAGAACGCTGACATACCTGTAACTGTTCTGGCGTAGTGTAGTTAAATGAAAATAAAAATTAAAAAAATTAATAAAATCAAACAGTAGTAGAAGAAAGATACATAATGTAACCACAGAGGGGGCACAATCCAGTGCCTTTTTGAGAACGAGTCTGGATAAATTCAGAGGGTTGTGGCAGGAAGCGCATTAGACGTAAAACATTTGCCTAATCAATCATGCAAATCATTAACAGGACTTCCATACCGGATTGGTTGTGGCCCGGGGTAACAACGACCGCCACTGGTGCTATTGACCTACAGGGTGCTGGTGGAAATTGGGTTACTGTTGGTCAAAGAAGGAGAGGAGGAAGGCGTGTTCATAGGCAAAGAGAGAAGAAGAAAGGCAAGAGTTTAGGAGAAACAGTAGGGACATTGAATGTTCGTACTATGCCAGGGAAGACATGAGTTGGTTGACATGATTCAGAGAAGAAAGGTGGATATACTGTGAAAAGTGTCAGGTGTGTTGTGCGATAAAAGAGTATCAGCGAGAATGAAAGGAAAGGTGTACAGGACAGTGGTGAGACCAGCGATGCTCTACGGCTTAGAGACAGTGGCACTGAAGAAAAGACAGGAGGCAGAGTAAGAGGTAGCAGAGCTGAAGATGTTGAGGTTCTCTTTGGGAGTGACAAGGATGGATAGGATCAAAAATGAGTTTATCAGAGGGACAACCCATGTTAGATGTTTTGGAGATAAAGTCAGAGAGGCCAGATTGAGGTGGTTTGGACATGTTCAAAGGAGAGATTGTAAATATATTGGTAGAAGGATGCTGAGGTTGGAACTGCCAGGCAGGAGGTCTAGAGGAAGACCAAAGAGAAGATTGATTTATGGATGCAGTGAGAGAGGACATGAAGTTAGTTGGTGTGAGAGAAGAGGATGCAGAGGATAGGGTTAGATGGAGGCAGATGATTCGCTGTGGCGACCCCTGAAAGGGAACAGCCGAAAGACAAAGAAGAAGAAGAAGTAGTAAATAGTTTCTACTACTTGACAGTAGTAAATCCTTTCTTCCAGAAGAGGCAGGAACATAGGGTGACATATAAGAATAGAGGCAAAGGCACTCAGGTGGACTACATCCTGTGTTGATGTTGTAATCAGTTTGTTTCAAGTTTCAAGTTTATTTGTCATATGCATGTCGACACACAGCCAACAGTACAATGAAATGCTTAGGACGAGAAGAGCCAGACAACTTGTACAGTGGAACCTCGGCTTACGAGTAACGCGGTTTACGAGTGTTCCGCATGAAGAGCAAAGATTTTTAATAAACTTTGATTTGAAAAATGAGCAATGTCTTGGTTTATGAGCACAGAGTATCATGTATCACGCATGCGCTTCTTGTTTTGACGAGCGTCATGTGATCACAACTTAGCCAACAGTTTTTCTTTCTCTTGAGCTGCGGAATTATAGGTAATCATCTAACCTGCTGGGTCTTAGTGCTCTCATTGGTATAAACAACCTCCGTGCACATGTGTACTGTTTACCATAACACTGTGACCACGTGTGTGTGTAAAACATATTTTATTTTGTGTTTGTAAGCGTGTTTGTACAGCGTGCGTATAAAGCAAAAGCAAGTCTCATTAGAGGGTAAAGGTCCATTTTTTCTCTCCCTTTCTGTATCAGCCTGTCGTGTTTCGCAACAAAGCGAAGTTTCTGTGTAAGGCAGAGTGTGTGTGTGTGTGTGTCTTGCCTTTACAGCCCCCTCCCAGCCCCTTTTCCTCTCGGCTTCGCACACACATAGACACACACTCTGTCTTACACAGAAACTCTGCTCTGTCGCGATTCTTTTTAAAGGTAAAGTGCAGGTTCATTTTTTTTTATTTTTACTTTACAGCAGTGATTCCGTTAGTATGCGCTCAAGCGAGTGTAATTAGCCATGTTCCTTGCTAATTTTTCTGGTAAAACAGTCTCTCCGTTGTGTGTGTGTGTGTGTGTGTGTGTGTGTGTGTGTGTCTGCCATATGTTTGGTTGGAGGACTGGTTCGTGTTGGAGATTATTTCAGACACTTGCCAATCCGCTTGCCTTTGGGCCATTATAAAGGTAGTGGGAGAGCCTTTCCGGTAGAGTGCCCTCCTCCCTTTGGTTGTGTACCTGACTTCCGGTCTTGCCCCAGGTAAGAATGCTCCTCGCAATTGCTCAGCTATGTTTATGGGCAGTGGTATTTACGTAAATGCTTTCTTTAGGTTTCCTCTGGACTCACTAACAGTGACGTATTTTCCTGTCAACCCTCTGTGTAGAGTGCGCACGCTGTTTTAAGGTGCGTCTGACTTTCGCTTTCATATTAGTGATGTCGTTTTCTGTGGACACTCCTGTGCGTAGCGTGCACGTTGTTTCGTTGCGCGTTTGACTTCCACTTCCACCTCAGTTTCCACCTAGACGGTTGGGTTCCCTTGTTAACAACATTGCCTTACTGGTGTCGGTAAGTGGCTCGTTCCCTGTACTTCCTGGTTGTACAGGGATCGCTAGGGGTTGTTTATTCAGCATCTGGGAACAGGAATTATAGGTCGAAGTGGGTGCTGTGAACAAATGCTTGAACGCTCAGTTGCATAAACGCTGCTGCTTTGCCTGAATGCTGCCTTGCCTAAATATTGATTCAGTTTTGTTTTATTTTTGTTTGCTTTACCGTCATTAGACAAATATATGCCATATAATTGCTTCACTGCTGTGTTGCATGACTGCTGCTTTGTTGACGGGGTGCTTTGCTATTTTGCTGCTGTGTATGCATTTTCTGTCTGAGAATTTATTTTAAAATTGTAAGTTTGTCCCTTTCTCTTTCTCTTTTTTATTTTAATGACATGTTTCAATCTTGTAGAGCTGTGAGCTAAAGGTGGTGGCAGTGCGACATGTTGGGGTTTGTTTCCCTTCTTCGTGTGCGTGTTGGTTACTCCTCTGGGTCAATTGTCACAGTGAATTGTGTGTGGATGTGATTCACGTGTGTTTGGGGTGACTCAGGCTTGGATATTCATCCCACTAATCTGACGGTGTGTTTTAGTATATTTATCATTCTTAGCTTAGCATATCCTTGATGTTGCCAAACTAAAGCTATTTTTTAGTATTGTTATACATAATTCTTGGATTACTCTATTGTGTATGATTATGTGTGATCGTGTATGATTGTTTGTGAGAAAATAAACGTTTATGTACGAAATCCACGCCTCTTGCATCTTCAGTGAACATACCTAATACTTAATTTAATAATTAGGGTTGTTTATTTCCTTGGGTGCATTTCCCAAGGTGGCGTAATTGGCTACAGTTGCTAACATCAGGGGAGCAGCGGAGTTCGAGCCAGCCCCCTACCGCTCGCCACATGTGTTTTGACTAGTCGCTCAAAGCACTTCATAATGACTGATGTTAGTGCCACTGGGTGATAGTCATTGAGACAAAGATGTTTTGATTTTTTTGGAATAGGAACAATGGTAGAGCTTTTTTACATTCTACATTTTCTACATTCGGTAGTGTACTTGTGAGCACCTCCGTAATTTGGTTGGCGCATGCTCTCAGGACCGTGCCTGGGATGCTGTCAGGACCTGGGGCTTTGTGCGGGTTTGCTTTTTTGAGTCCTCGTCTCACCTCAGCCGTCTCCAAATGAGTATAGGGTCGTTCCTATTCACATGTGGTCTAGTGGCAGGTGCTGTATTGTTCACATCAAACAGAGCGTAGGTGTTAAGCTTATCTGGGAGTGATAAGTGGTGTCACATTCAAATTTAAATTCATATTCAAATTTTATTTGTCATATACACAGTCATACACAGTATGATATGCAGTGAAATGCTTAGACAACTGCCCGTGACCTTAAAATAAAAGAAAGAATTTAATAATTTGGCTAATAATAACAGCCAAAAGACAAAGAAGAAGAATAAACAGGAAACAAAAGAAATGTTTTCTGGACAATACGCTATAATCTGATACACAACAAATCATGGGCATCCATACACCCCTACACAGCCTAAAATTGTAATAAAATGGGTGGATTAATGGCGTAGTGGTTAGCTCTGTAGCCTTGCACCTCCAGGGTCCGATTCCTGCCTTGAGGTCTGTGTGCTTTACTTTTGCTTGAATCGTGAGTCAAGCATTTGGGCGTTCTCTCGTTCCATGAACAAATTACTGAATACTGACTGTTTAAGTTTACATACTGTATAATCAGAGGTGGAGTTAGATAAGGGTGACATGGGCAGTCACACAGAGTGGCATTTTGCCAGAGGGTGGCAGAGCGCACATAGAAAGAAAATAAGAGTTCACAACGATATTTACATTTGCATTTTTCCTACTCCAAATAAAAAGCCGGGAAATGTGAAGCATAAAGAATTTTACTGTGCAGTAATTTTTATGTACCAAGTAAAGGTTTAACTTAACAGGTAAAATTGTTTTTGTGAATGAAAACACTTGTAAGTTTGATTTGCATCAGTCTGTATCACAGCACCTCCTCATGCACTAACTCAACAGCAAGGTTAGGGTTTATTCTTTGCTTATTATCACAGAGATAAATGAGAACTTCAGCATGTAGACAGTCTTGTTTAGTCTCCTTATCATTTTTCTACTACATGACAGGCACAGACAAGTCTACACACCCACAAGGTGAAATGGTTTAGTCTTAACTCCTCATTTGGGTAATATCCTGATACTCGTTGAATAAAAATAACTATGATCAAAGCCTTAGGTGCTCATTTCAGGAAAAAAAAGGAAATAAAAAGATAAAGGTGCACAGCTATAGCATCACTTTACTTACATACTATGTACATGCTGACTATAAAAATATATACTGTATGTAATGAAATATTATGCTTTTATAACACTTACATATGTTTACATATGTTACCTTGCTGTGTTGCTAGCTTAAATAATACTGGAATTAATATTAGAATTTTCTTATATAATTATAAATGTTATGGATAGTTATGGTTGTTGTTCCAAATGCCTAAATAAAACATTTGAGTAAAGATTGATTTATTTTTGCCAAACCTGCTGTGTAAACCACCACTGTGTAAAATCACACTATAATAATAATAATAATAATAATACGTTTATTTTAATATTGTATCTATACATTTTACATGTACACTGTGCTGACACTGTCTTAAGTGATGTGCGCACTGTTTATATTTATATACACTGTTGTAATTACCAATTACAAAAGGAAAGTCGAATGAGCCGTGTACTCAAAATATATTGAACTAAATATGATGTGATAAAAACAGTTAAGCCTAATTTAAAGAAGCAAGTTGAGAACTTGACTCACTCATCTTCATGTGCTCACTTGTATGAGTAAATCTCAATTTGGCAATTAACATGCTATATTGAGGCCTGTGTAAAAGTAACACAACAGTAAAGTCTTATTTTAGATTGTAACTGGTAATAGTAATACAGTATATAACTTTTATATTAAAGTACCAGCCATAGATTCCATTTACTGAAATGTAACTAGTAATAGTGGCTTATTAATGTTATTAGTAACTAGCATGTCACTGGATTTAGATAAGGAGTGATGATGATGATGATGAGATGATGATGATGATGATTGTTGATCATGTAGGCCTGGGGTGACCAGTGCTGACTCTTCATGCTTTCTAAAAAGTCAGTATACCTTCATGCCCTTAAGAGTTACCTCACATCACTTGAAGTGCTTCAAGCATAGTTTTAAAAGCTTAAAATAGCTCTTACTGCTATATATGTTATATAAAGTACTGATCTCAGACATCAGTTTGCACAATTTAATGATGTTTTCTACTGTCATTCATCATGTTTTTATTCTCGCTATACTGTATAACTTTACACATTCGTTATGACTATACACACCTCCTGAACTCTTGTACTGTGTCACTCTACCTGTGTATGTCATTCTACATGCAATCAGACCTACTCTTATCCTGATGTGTTGTATGTTGGATCTGGTGTACGTAATGCACTTCATGTTTCTGTAAAACACTGCAGAAGGCTTGAATGTTAAACTATAACCAGCAACCTCATTTTATCTTCAGTATAATGATTCTGGTGAACTGATATCTTTATCACTAACCCTAACAATGTATTTCATAGAATCAGATTTTCTGTAATTTACGATTGAGTGTCGTCTTGGTTCCTCAGAACGAATGCTTGGTTCTTCCACTGGCTTTATCTTTAGAGTTTGTATGAACAGAAGGATGGGTGATGGATGGTCTTAGTTTCTCACAATGAATGATTGGGTTCTCAGAAACAGTATTGCAAAATTTTTTCTTGGTTTTGGTTCCCCGGCCATGGTTAACACCGGAGCCAGGGAACCCATGCAATTAGGACGTGCCTCCCTAACCACAGCTGAGCCAGAACGCCGCGTCAGAGAGGGCCTCTGTGCCTATTGTGGGTCTGCGGCGCATCATCGAGCCACCTGCCCTGTTCGACTGGGAAACGCTCAGGCCCGGTGAGATTCAAGCCAGTTCAAATATGAGGGAGCAGATTGTTTTTGTGTATAAAATATATAAATACGGATTTAATTTACTTGGTATATAATTTGAAGTTTAGATGCGAAGATTTGTACAGGTGGTATAAATACCTGCTAATTGCAACAGTGTTGTCATCCCAAAATCCCAAAAGTTATCTATCCACTCCCTGAAGGCCAACACAGAGAGACTGAGGAGGAGCTTCTTCCCGCAGGCGATACAGTCTCTTAACTAGATCAGTGCAAAGGACTAATCATCTCTGCATTTTTGCACATTTTTGCACACCGCACAGGAATGGACACTACGGGACATTATTCATCTGTTCACTCACACGCAGTTGCACATACCGCGGTACACTGTAGACCGGACACACATGGTCATTGCACATGGACACACATGAACATTGCACATTTGCACATACTGTGGAAAAAAATTATTGATCTATAATTGAAGTTGAGTGGAAGGTACCATATACCCAGAAGGCCTTAGTTCAAGAGGCCTTCATCCTCGCAGCACTTGTTCAAAGAGACGCCTGCACAACAAATTGAGGAAGTGAGAAAAACATGCAGGCAGAAGGCAAGAGTTAGGTAATAGAGCAATAAGATAAGAAAACTAACATCAGGAAAAATAATAACATGTAATCTTTAATAGTAATACTAATAATATTTACTACGTTTACGCTTAAGATGAGTAACGATGGTTGGGTAATGTAAATTAAAGAAAATATGCATAGTGTGACCCAAGAACAACCCGTACACACAGAGTGCAAGAAATTAAGGAACTTTATTGGAATGGAAAATTCAGAAAGTGCAGGCAGATCCAAAATAAAAAAAAAAACTTTCGGTTCTGCTTTAATTGGGACAAAGTGCAAAAAGCCAGACTTCTGCTCTGAAAAACAGATAAACAACATAAATTAGATTTATCAAATTGTTAGGAAAAATATAAGAAGTATATCAGGTAAATTGTTAAAGTAAATCACTGATCTTCAGCTGTATCATCATCCTCACCCATCAGAGCTCGAATCAGACGCAAATTGTGATGATTTGGGTAAGGGAAGGTGTAGCCACCTGCTCCCAGAAGAAATCTTAGATGAGAAGGTGTACGAGAAGAGCGCTGCCTGCGAACTAGAACAATAAAGAATAAAAAAAAAAAAAATATATATATATATATATATATGAAAAATATATATATTAAATAAATATATGAAATAAATGCACTCTGCACATATTAAAAGAAATATAACAAAACAAAGCATACAGAAAGCAAAGCAGTTGTGCAACATGCACAACTAAAAAAATTAATTATTACTTTACCAACCAGTAACCAAATTGGACTAATAGTGTAATATACACAATAATAATAATTTATATATATATGTATACATGTAATCACGTAATCTTGATTTTAGTAGTGTAGGTTCAAAACTAGCAAATAATCATGCAATGATCAGATTAATGTGATTGTCTTAAACTAACCTTGTATTCCCACATAATATGGGAATAGTAAGTAAACAAAAATTAAACATTAACAAACATGATCAATTGATTGAATTAATATGATTAAAGTTATTTCAATACTTTAATCAGATTTAAGCTGATTAAATATACCTCAATGCTTATCTCAGTTAAAATATAAGGGCAAAATCATTAAAATAATCTGTTAAATTAATTAGTTATAAGCATAATCTAAATGAATAACCAGAACATATGTTAAAGTACTAATAGACAAATAATTTCTATAAATTCAATTCAATTTATTTATTTGTATAGCGCTTTTAGCAATTTTTCATTGCCGCAAAGCAGCTTTACACAGACAAAAGAATTATTTAAGTTTGTATGAAATGTGAATTTGTATGAATCAAAATAAATATAATATAATATAAATGTATCTAAAATGTAGCTAAAGTCTCTAAAATATATAATGGACAGTTAAAAACAAATAAGACAAAATATACTGTGATGGGAATAATAAAAAATTAAATATAATTATGAAAATAGAACACTTACACATCTTGATGAGGAAATTTCAGAAAAATTGATTGCGGCTTCAGCAAAACCTCAAGTCACCAGCGGTGGTCAATGGTCTGGTCAAGAAAAAGGAACAAACCAAATTTTCTCCAAAAAAGGGAAAGCATAAGACTTCTTAGGCCCAGACTTAAATAAATATGAGATGGAAAAAAGAAAAAAAGAGATTACGCAATTGGAAGGTGCTACATCAATCTAACCTAGGCAAAATTGGCTTACATCTCATAAATATTAAGTGATTTCTTGACTTAAGGAGGAGCAAACAATGATGTAAGTGTTAAATGAAGGTATATAAACCATGTAAAATTAGGGAAGTTAGAGGAGGTGAGAGATAGACAGCTTCGCAGTTTGTCGGTTTGTCTTTTGTCTGGCTGGCCCAGTGCTGTCCATTTACTTTTGGCTGCAATAAACTCTTTTGCTATTTCAGTGCTTGAGTAGTTATTGATTTTGTGTTGAAAAATTGGCATAGTACACAGCAAATTTGCCACGACAATACATGCACAATTGCACACTCCCTGGACATTCTATTTATTTCCATTTTTATTTTCCATTTAAAACTACCACCATTTTTGTCTACATTTGTACAGAATTTCTTTTATAATTTCTTATATATTTTTTGAAAATTTTATATTTTGTTTTATTTTCTTAAGTTTCTATAGCTAAACTTACACTTATTTTATTTTATTCCACTATTTATATCTTAGTTGTTTTTTTCTATTTATTTTTTAAGGTCAACGGCGGTCGTATAAGCATTTCACTACATATCGACTGTGTATGAGTGTGTATGTGATAAATAAAATTTGAATCTGAATTTGATTTGAATTATTTGTGCTGATCAGGTACTATAGAGTTAGTCATATAGTTAATGATTTTTAATTGTTCTTGATTTATCTTTAAGGGCTAACCTTAAAATTTTCATAAAACGTTGTTTATGTTAGGATAAGGTTAAGACATCTTTTTGTTAGACAATGCTGTGTGAATATCACCTTACTACAGTATATAAGTTGTTATCGTTGCTTGACAATTCTAGAGTAAGTTTCTAAATTACTGCTTACTGCTTTTTTGCAGTGGTACTCTGGAATAAACCTGGAGAGAAACAGTGAGCCAAGGAGTGATTACAGGTACTGTGCATGTGTCCCGTCACAGTACCCATAGGAAATAAATACTAAAAAGTTACAGTACTTGTACTCTACTGTTTTGTTATTAATTGTATTGTTATTATTACTGAACATTTTTACAATTGCTTGTGTAATGTTTTAACAAGTTCTTAGGTGTTGCCTTGGTTTGAGCACCCATTATTATGCAATTAAATAAAAAAATATATAATAATAATAATATTTATTGCCATGATCATGCCTCTAATATGCAATTTAAGAATTATTTGGCTATTGTTTTTACTTTTTTAATTAAAAAATTTGTTACATAAAATTTTTCTGTGGCTCGTTCCTTGGGTCACTTTTTGACTCTACCTTTTAATAAAAGTTTTTGTTTTATTTCCTTTCTGATGTGTTTATTGTATATTTTGTAGATATTTACAGGGCAATACTTTTCTACATTTATTTGGAATTTTTTAAATAATAAGATTTAAATTGTAATTTTCTTTTCTTTTAAACCTCAAGTTATTTTATTATCAATTATACCTTTGTTTAGTAAACAGAGAAAATAAAAGTTAAACTGAGATAATCAGTTATGCATTTTTACATAATTTTAACAGAAAATTGCTGTAAAATAAATACTGGATGTATACTGTAAAACTACAGTAGATTGCTGGTGTTTGTGCTGATAGTATTCTACTGTAAATTGTAAAAAAAAAAAAAAAAGAAATACAGAAATATACTGTCTTATGTTTACGGTAATAAACTGTAAAGTGATTTAACAGTATACTGTAGAATTACAGTAGATTGCTGGTATCTGTGCTGCCAGTAAATTACTGTTATTTAACAGGATTTTTTTTTACAGTGCTATAAGTGCATTAATCTAAACCTGTGCTACTATCAGAGTTGCAGCTGCAGTTAGAAAACAGTACATGAACATCTTCTGACCAATCAGAATCCAGGATTTAGCAGAGATACATGTTATAAACTGGGTATAGGAAAGAATCACACCCTTTAAAATAATCCCATTTTGTTACTTTGCAGCCTGAAATGAAGGCAGACAGAGTTTTTGACGCTCACCAGTTCACGCTTCCCTTTTTTCACATTTTATGTTACAGCCTTATTCCAAAATGGATTAAATTTTTTATTTTCAGCAAAATTTTACAAACAATATCCCATAATGACCTTGTGGAAAAAGTTGGTTTGAAATTTTGGAAATTTATTGAATAATTAAAAAAATAAATAAATAAATAAATAAATCACATGTACATAAGTATTTACAGCCTTTGCTATGACAATTGAGATCAGGTTTTTCCTGTTTTCACTGATCATCCTTGGGATGTGTCTACAACTTGATTTGAGTCCACCTGTGGTAAATTCAACTGATTAGACCTGATTTGGAAAGGCACACACCTGTCTATATAAGGTCACACACCTGTCTAACAGTGCATGTCAGAACACAAACCAAGCCATGAAGTCTAAGGATTGTTTGTGGACCTCCGAGGCAGGATCATACCGAGGTCAGAGATGGGTAGAGGAGCCAAAAAATTTACTCAAGTAAGAGTAGCTGTACTTTAAAATAATATTACTTTAGTAAAAGTACAAAGTAGTCATACAAAATATTACTCAAGTTAGAGTAAAATAGCATTTGGTGAAAAGGACTACTTAAGTACTGAGTAACTGTTTCAATCATACTGCCGATTTATTATTATTTATTTTTAAATTATCTAGCAGCCAGCCAAAATGATGAAATAATGTACAAATTCTGACATTTCGAAATAATAAAATAAATGAAGTAAATTTAATACAATAAATTAATAAAACTAAATGTCCCCTTTTGGTAGCTTTTCTGACGAGTTTCCCCTTGGCTCTTTTATCCAGTTTGAAGCGCCATTTCTTAATACATTTACATTTACATTTACATTTAGGCATTTGGCAGACGCTCTTATCCAGAGCGACTTACAAAAAGTGCTTTAATGTTTACATAATAGATTACACTGTGCTTCTAAGCAGTGAGAAGGCCTTTCCATTTTTTTGGTATCAGTCAAAAATCCAAAATGTGCTCAGAAAACAAAATTAGCTTGAAAGCAGCACCCGAGGTCTGATTCCATCCAGATATTGATTGTCATGCCTAAATGTCTCAGTCATGATAGTGGCTTATACCGATAAAGCAGAATGGTGAACTGGTTATTAGTTTTTTTATCCAATTATTACAACATAACATATTAAACAATAAGATTTCTGCTTGATCACATGTTCATGATCTGCAAATTGGCTGTCAGATCTGTCACTCTGAAAAGCAGTATTTTACCATAACATTAATTGTTTTCTAGAACAGCAGCTCTGACAGTGGGCAACAGTGCACAGGTAAAAAAAAAAAAGTCACAGCAGCATTTTTACTTTCTAAAAACATAACAAAAGCCAACCAGTTCAAGCAGCTGCTTGTTCTTTTCTATCTCTGCTCCATAGAGAGCATACTAAAATACTGCATTTCAAAAATTAATGTCTGACAATACATTACTTCAATAATACATTAAGATCAATCTCTGCAGTGCAATGCATTCTATCATTCCCTAACAACGCTCCCACCCCAAAAACACAATTTCTTCCATGACTCTTCTTGTATTTTAATGACGTGACTTAAATGACTTCATGCAAGTGTGCACTAGGTAGGATACAGGATACACAGGTTTTAGAACTCAAACATAATTAAATGACATGACTAGAGGTGCTTTTATTGATAACAGCAGTGAATCACCCTAACAAATCATGCTAAGAGAGAGAAGATGATATTATGATTATTACTGATTACATAGAACCTTGAATGTCTCCACAATATTCAGTGTTTATGATATTTATGTCTCATCAGCCACCTTTAACAAGATGCACTTTATGCATGGATGTTGTTAGGATTATGGGATTAACCACAAGCTTCACACCATCTATCTATCATCAGGCTTGCTCTGGAGCTGATTGTCTTGCTCGGATCCGGGGAGATCTCACAAAACAACACGCAAGGTGCTTAGAGAGATATCCAAAATGTTACTGCACAGACAGGGGTATATACAGTATAGAGCAGTACAAACAAGCCGATACAATTTACAGGGTTAACAGAAAAAACACAGACATGTTATTTGCGAAACTAATCTATTACTGTCCTGGCACAACTTCTAGAGAGTCTTCTTTTACCATATAAGGGACATGATCAGAAATGGCAGAAGTACGTGCATTTGAAGACAGGCATCTTAACATAGCTTTAGGCACAAGTATATGATTACACAAGTTTCAGCATAGCTTATAGTTTGAGTCATAACATTATTGCACACACATAAGAATACACATTATGGATCATCATTAGAAATACTACTTATATTCCCTATATTCCCCACAGATGTAATATACAGCACAGTGAAAAGGTATTTGCCCCTTCCTGTTTTTTTTTTTGAGGAATTCCTCAAAATTTGAGGAATGTGTGAAGGACATTAGACCCTAGATGCTTATTAATGTCCATCTACTTAATTCTGATAAGACAGAAGTACTGATACTAGGACCACATGCAGCTAAAAGTAAGCTTGCCAGAACTGGCCTTTCTGTTTCCTCGTGTACAGCAGTAAAATACCTTTGTATGATTTCGGATTCCAGTCTTTCATTTGAAGCTAATGTGGTTATTATTACCAGGATAGCATTGTTTCATATCAGAAATATTTACAAGATAAGGAATATGTTTTCACCACCCAAGAAAAATTTGTTCATGCTTTTACCATCTCTAGGTTGGATTGCTGTAACTCCTTGTTCTTCAACTAGATGCATGAACAAGGTTCAGTTAGTCCAGTCCCACCAGAACCAAAAGATATGATCACATCACCAGTGTTGGGGGACGTTACTTTTTAAAGTAACTAATTACATTACAAAATTACTGTCTTTAAAAAGTAATCAGTTACATTACAGCGTTACTTTCTGATAAAAGTAACTAGTTCAGTACTTTTCTATTGCAGAAAATGAAAACTCATTTGTAATTCCTCATGCATGTTGTTTTAGTCAAGACCTTTATAATTATTCTACCATCATCACTCAGCGAAGTTTGGTCCATAATCTGATCTCACCTACGCGGTTTCGCACGGTAGCCATAAGTACGGTTCACAATTATTCACCACGAGTTTTGGCATTGTGATTAGGTTTCCATCTTTCTGCGCGTTGGTCCTCGCATAGTCAAACCGCGTAGGTCATACACACTTGCACTACATATTTATATTTTCATTTCTTGACCATTGCACAAGACACTTTAATAAGTCACTTGTTATGCATATTTGTACACCCATAGTCAGTTCCAAATTTTTACAAATTTCTATTTTTTCTTCTATATTTCTATATTTTGTAATATTTTTATTATGCCCTTATTTGCACAGTATATTTTACTAGTTAAATTTATTTTCTTTCATATTTCTTTTTATTTATATTTATTTCTTATGTATAAGCTTTTATTTTTTTAAGGTTACTGGCGGTCGTATAAGCATTTCACTGCATATCGTACTGTGTATGACTGTGTATGTGACAAATAAAATTTGAATTTGAAATTAGGTGAGATGGGGTATAACAGCATAAACAAAGGGGGGGGGGGGCGGGTGCTATCAGGGGCTGGGCTTGAAGAATGATTTTCACACACACACCACACTAACGGTTTGGGAATGACTGCCACTCACGGATTACATAAACCGTCTGAATAACAGATTACATTTTAAAAAATATAACTAAATAACTGAGTACTTAAATGGCGGACCTAACGCGTTAGATTACTCCTTGCATCAAAAAAGTAATCCAAGTACTCTAACGCATTACACCCAACACTGCACATCACCCAGTGAAATTTTGCGTTGTTGGTAACAGTTGGTGAACTCAAAAAAGTTCACTTTATGTCAACTAAAACACATTTTCTTTTATACAGTTGCACTTTTGACACTTTTGCACATTTTCTAGTAACACCCAAATGTGGACTCATTTTGAGTCTGGTTCCTCAAAAGGGATTGTCATTTGATAAGTAAGTATGAATGTGAAACTATAACCAGTATAATTTACAGTACGAGTCGTTTTACAGGAACTGTGACTTTTCTGTGAATTATAATTGCCTAAGTTAGCCAGAGCAAGAAGGGTGTTGTCTAGGTTCCTCAGAATGAGTGCTTAATTCCCCTTGAACAAAAAAAAAAATCTGTGTTTTTTTAAAACATGCTTTTGATAAGCTTTGTTTATTGCATGATTATTATTTTTTTTAAATACATTTAATATTTATTATATGATTTTCATATTTTAGGTGTGTTTCTGATTAGTGTCACCACTTTATTGTATGATTGTCTTTTACTGTAGTATGTTCATTATTTTTGGGAAACGTTTTTAATGCTTGTCTTCAGAAGTGCTATATAATGAAAGTTATTTATTACATTAGTAATAAAAGAAAGTAAAAAATATTAAACCGAAATATTAAGTACTAGTAAGTGGTAAGAAGGATCCATACATCAAGACACATAATTTATTTTATTTTATTAAAGTTTGTGGAACCTAAAAACTGATTTCTATACTACTTCTATATTAAGGCACTGTCGGCTCAGTGGTAGGTTTCTCACCTAGAAGATCCAGTACCGATTCCAAGCCCGGATAAAATGGGAGGGTTGCATCACGAAGGCCCTCCGGCATAAGACCTGTGCCAAGTTGCTGTGCGAATTAGATGGTCCGCTGTGGTGACCCCTCGACGGGAGTAGCCGAAAGACTAACAACATACTATTTCTATATTAACATTAAAAATATTTATAGACTATAGATTCATGCTAAAAAATCTGCTTATACTATATGAGGTGTACTAACATTAAAATTTAACTCCATGAATTTTCTATTGGATTAAGGTCTGAAGACTGGCTAGACCACTCCATGACCTTGAAGTGCTTATTCTTGAGCCACTCCTTAGTTGCCTTGGCAGTATGTTAGGTGTCATTTTCATGCTGGAAGACCCATCCACAACCCATCTTAAGGAGGTTCTCATCCAAAATTTTACAACACATGGCCTCATCCATTGGCCCCTCAGTACAGCCAAGTCAATCTGTACCTTTAGCAGAGAAACAGCCCCAAATATGTGGTGTTCTTAGTGTCATAGTCAGCATTTTTCTTCCTCCGAAAACAGCAAGTTGAGTTGATGAGAAAGTTTAACCCAATCTTTCTCTGTTCATTGGCAAACCTCAGACGGGTCTGTACATGTGTCTTCTTGAGGAGGGGAAGTCTTGCTGTGCTGAAAGATTTCAATCCATGCAGGCGTATTGTGTTACCAATGTTTTGTTTGGTGACTGTGCTCCCAACTGCCTTGAGATCATTCACAAGCTCCTCCCGTGCAGTCCTGGACTGGTCCCTAATTTTTCTCATGATTATTATCTTAATCCATGAGGTGAAATCTTGCATATAGGGCCATTAATGGTTACTTTGTCTTTCTTCCATTTGTAAATAATTGCTCCAGCAGTTGTCTCCTTCTCACCAAGCTTCTAGCTGATGGTCCTGTAGCCTATTCCCCCATTGTGCAGGTCTAAAATCTTGTTCCTGACTTGCTTTGACAGCTCTTTGGTCTTGCCGATGGTGGTGAGGTTTGAATGGAAGATAGAGATTTTGTGGACAGGTGGATTTTATACACATACCACATTGGTGTTAGGAGCACCTTCTTAAATTAATATGTGTACCACAAGAGCACATAACCAGTCTGTGAGAGGCAGAATTATTGTTGGTTGGTAGGGGATCAAATACTTATTTCCCCTCATTGAAATGCAACTTAATTTATAACATATGTATCATGTGCTTTTTCTGGATTTTTGGTTGATATTGTCTCAATCCTTTACCATAAACCTATGATAAAAATTATAGACCCTTCATTTCTTTGTAAGTGGGCAAACTTAGAAAAATTGTAGGGGATCAAATACTTATTTCCCCCACTGTATATTTTTGGAACCATGTGGACATATACACCCTTCAACCATTAATATTAAAACCACTTACATGTTGTGCATCCATGGCAGTTCTGGCCCCTCAGGGTGTGGGTTATAGATAATGACACAGAGTAAATGCAAATGTAAAAGTATTTTAAATGCAATGTATCACATGTCTATCTTTAAACCTGTGTATTGCTCTAATGTTAATGTGTCAATCCTACTTGTGACTTGCCCTGGTTCCTCAGAACAAAGAACTGGTCCCTGGTCATTCAGTTACTGTAAATCCAGGTTAAGCAACAATATTTCTGCTTGGTCAGACATTTATGATTTATGCAGCTATGCAAAGTTTGTCTGTAAGAAATCCCAGCCAATGAGAGTAAACACTGTACACATTGTCTCAGTCTGTGTATATAAACCCCATCATTCATCCCCAGATCTCCAAAGCAGCTCACTGATTCTTCTCTCCGCTCTCGCTCTCTCTGTGCAGGTGAGTCACACTGATTACACCTCACCATCAGCAAGGAAATACATAGAATGTCAATACATTTTAATAATTATGATTTGCATTTTTTAAAATTATACCAAAATTTATTTCTTCACATGTTTAAAATGAGAAAACATGCACTGATTCAGTAGCTTTTGTAGTTTACTACAAACAGTTAGATTTTGATTGGTCAGAAAGTGTTGATTAATTCTCTACAACATCAGCTCTGACAGTAGTGCAGGTTTATATTCATTAGGTCAGTATAATGAAGTTTTCTTAAAGTAAGATGTTCATGTAACATTAGTGGAAGGAGTCTCTAGTTTCTGTGCTTTGTATCAGTCAGAGGTAAAGCTGTAACTTTAATCCTTAGGACAGACGAGTTTACTCTTCTTTCTGGTTTTTCAGTAACATAACAAGCTGGCATTTTATCTCTTATTAACTTCAAGAGAGAATAAAGAGAGACTGGTGAGGGAATAAGTGTTTATAGCTGCTATAACATTAGTTACCACAAAAACGTGTGTCCACAACCTTAAATGTAACTACAGTATAAAAAAGCATGAAATATTAAGGTATGAAATTATTACGTGATAAATCGCTTTGGTGTACGAAAATGAAAACAGAGGCATAAGCTGTTTTAGAGAAATAATCTTGCAGGTGATTCTGTCTTTTCTGTACAGAAACATGAACAAGAACTACTTGTCCATGGACGAAGAGCTCCGTAAAGGAGACTATCTGTTATCCAACAATGGAGAGTACAAGGCAGTCTTTCAGGTAGAAATAAAATTGAAAAGGATGCACTGAGGCTTATTTGCTTTTTCCTAATTTGATATTTTAAAAAATTACTTTTTGCTGTTACTTCTTGTTTCAGGGCGATGGAAACTTTGTGGTCTACGGCTGGAAGCCTGTGTGGGCATCCAACACAGCTGGCATTAACGACGCCCAGCGCCTGATCATGCAAGGAGACTGCAACCTCGTCATGTACACACCACAGAAACCCGTGTGGGCCAGCGGCCAAACCCGGTCCAAAGTCAAAACCTGCCGACTGACTTTGGGCAACGATGGCATTCTTCTGATTGACAATGACTTTGATGAAGTGTGGAAATCCACCAAGAAAAATTAAAAGCATTGAAGTAAACTCCTAAGCACACTCAGAGCTTCCTACAGTACTGTATCTGTAACTGTCAGTAAAGTTATCAATAAATCAGTAAAGCAAATCAACTGCTTGTGTCTGTGTCTCATTCTTAGAGTTATGAGCTGAACCTCTAAGGAGAAAAAAAATTGTTTTTACGATAAGTAATAATTAGTATAAAAGTGCAAAATCCTTAGTCAGACATGAGGAGAGAGAAAAAGAGAGAAAGGAGAATTCTACCCAGATGAGGATGGGTTCCCTGTTGAGTCTGGTTCCTCTCAAGGTTTCTTCCTATTACCATCTCAGGGAGTTTTTCCTTGCCACCATCACCATCTTCCTCGGCTTGTTCATCAGAGACAATCTGATCATTTTGATTCATACACATTCACATCTCATACAAACTTCCATAATTTATTTTGATTGTGTAAAGCTGCTTTGTGACAAAGACAATTGTTAAAAGCGCTATACAAATAAAATTCAACAGAATTGAATTTTTTCTGAGGTTGAGTGAAAAAATAATAAATTTGACTGTTCCTTGATGAAATTGTGAAGTAGAGGGCGCAATGGCACACCGCTTTTCCTGAATAAAACACTGAAAACACATCATTTCTAGTTTGTATGGTTACAAAGTTGAGTGTGTGTACTCACTGTGATATTAGGGAATGTGTGTATGAGTTGCAGTGTGTATATGGTGACTTGCACCCGTGCATACTGTATGTACAAATCTCAGAGGCACAGAGAATGTAATTAGCGTTAACTTCAAAGCCAACAGCACTCCTGTGTTATTAGAGGAACTGTATTTGGTAAAGCGTGGGTTCTTAGGTTGTTTGAGGGAGGAGGCTTTACACTTGTGAGAGTTTAATGTGTATATTTCACGTTTGCCAAAATGTTTCAAACAAGTTGTTTTGCTGAAAATCAGTGAAGGATTTTAATAAAAACCTATTATATTGTAAAGTCCAAAAAAGTGCTTAATTGCTCCCAAACAGTTTGACCAATGATGTCTATTTACAGGTTACAGGCAAATTTAAATTTAGATTTAAATTTTGTCACATACACAGTACGATATGCAGTAAAATGCTTAAACAACCGCCTGTGACCTTAAAAAAGATTATTAATAGGAAATATAGAATAAAATAAGAAATAAAATATAGAAAACCTTTAGCTAAGATAAATATATTTTTTAAACATATTTTTTCTGTTCCATTATGGTAAAATATAGAAAACTTTAGTGTGGAGATGAAATGGGATTTAAATGTCCGGGGAGTGTGCAAATATGCATGAACGTGTTTATGTGCAACGAGCAAAAATGAAATAGAAATATGTGTAAATGTGCATTAATGTGCAGGGGTGCAGTGTCCATAAGTGTCCATAGTGTCCATGAATGTCCAGACAGGAGGCCTGGCTGTCCTTTTTGATATAAGTATTGTGGGTGTAAACGACAAATTGAGCTCGCCTTGAGGAAAGAGCCAGGGGTAGAACTTTTGCTGAATCAGTGTAAAAGAGTGCACTGTACAAACCCAGTTACACAGATGCACACAGATCCTGTGTGGGAAGTTAAATTAAATAGAGAAATTGCAATGAAATAATTTTTTTTTAAATATAATTAAAATTAAAAATAGAGCGGCACGGTGGTGTAGGGCGGCACGGTCTCTGTGTGCATGGAGTTTGCATGTTCTCCCCGTGCTTGGTGGGTTTCCTCCGGGTACTTCGGTTTCCTCCCACATTCCATAGACATGTAGCTAAGGTTAATTGATGTTCCCAAATTGCCCGTAGTGTGTGAATGGGTGTGTGTGTATGTGTGTGTGTCCTGCGATGGATTGGCACCCTGTCCAGGGTGTACCCTGCCTCATGCCCTAAGCCTCCTGGGATAGGCTCCAGGTCCCCGCGACCCTGAATTCAGGATAAAGCGGGAGCAGCCAAAACACTAACAACAAAATACTATTTCTATATTAACATAAAAAATATGTATAGACTATAGATTCATCCTAAAAAAAAACTGCTTATACTATATGAGGTGTACTAACATTTAAATTTAATCAAGTCCACTAAATCACTCCCTCCTCTAAAATACTCCCCTAAGCATACACATACAGTGGGGGAAATAATCCCCTACAGATTTTCTAAGTTTGCTCACTTACAAAGAAATGAAGGGTCTATAATTTTTATCATAGGTTTATGGTAAAGGATTGAGACAGAATATCAACCAAAAATCCAGAAAAAGCACATGATACAAATGTTATGAATTAAGTTGCATTTCAATAAGGGGAAATAAGTATTTGATCCCCAAGCAAAACATGACTTAGTACTTGGTAGAGAAACCCTTGCTGGAAAGCCCAGTGGGAAGATGTTTCTTGTAGTTTTGCACACATCTTGGGATGCATTTTGATACACAATTCTTTATAGATTTTCTCTAAATGTTTAAGGTTTCTTTCCTGTTTCTTTGCAACTCAAAGTTACAGCTCTCTGTGAATTTTCTATTGGATTAAGGTCTGAAGACTTGAGCCACTCCTTAGTTGCCTTGGCAGTATGTTAGGTGTCATTTTCATGCTGGAAGACCCATCCACAACCCATCTTCAGGAGGTTCTCATCCAAAATTTTACAACACATGGCCTTACCATTGGCCCCTCAGTGCAGCCAAGTCAATCTGTACCTTTAGCAGGGAAACAGCCCCAAAGCAAAGAAGATGAGTGAGTGAGTGAGTGAGTGAAATTATAAATTATCATTTAAATTAAACGAAAACAAAATGAAAGTGTGAAGTATAAATTATTTAATGTTTAAAACATGGTGTGAATATGACCAGAGCAGTATGATTGATTTGAAAACAGGAAGTATAAAATTATAGGATATGTCTCTCAGCAGCAGTGTGATTCTCTGTAAAGTGCAAGTATATTAGTAGGGGTGTGTTTGTGTGTGTGTGTGTGTGTGTGTGTGTGTGTGTGTGTGTTGTGTGAACCACAAAAAGCAAGTCCAATCAATTTAGTCCTTAGTGTTGTTTTGGTTCAGAGCCTGAATAGTCTGCAGGAAGAAGCTCCTCCTCAGTCTCTCTGTGCCAGCTTTTAGGGATCAGAAGCACTTTCCTGACCACAAGAAAGTCCTTCACTGTTTTCCTGGTCTTGGTGCAGCAGCTCTTGCTGTAGATAGACTGTGGGTCAGTAAGTTAATCTGTCCCGTCTGGTGATCTTCCCAGTCCAGGCTATGGGAGAAAAACTTCCTAAGCACCTTGGAGAGCAGTCTAAAGTCCTCCAGATGTTTGAGGCAGTAAGGACAAAGACAGGCCTTCTTCACCACAGTGTGATGTGAACAACAAGGTATTGGAGGTGGTCTGCTCTCTCCACCGGGGTCCTGCTCATGATAAGGACCTGTTATCTCAGCCTTCTCATCAGCAAACTTGATGATAAAGACAGAGTTGGCAGAGTCATATGTGTACAATGAGTACAGCAGCGAGCTCAGGAAACAACCCTGAGAGGCTCCAGTGCTGAAGCTGAGGGTGCGTCAGACATGTATGTCTATCTGCCAGTTTTCTGCCAGTTCGGGAATAATAGTCAACAAACAGCTTTTTAACATAATTTGTGCTGTGCTCTGATTTGAAAGAGGGTGCTGATGAGTTTTCTATAGCAGAATCGCTGACTGTAAATAGTGCAGATTTATATTAAGAACACTGAGATCTACAGATCACTGAGATCTAATTTTTGTCCAGTGTTTTTATTTATGTTCTACATAAAACATTTACTGTATGAGGCAGACTTTTTAAAGTCTGATTTTCCTTTACAGAAACATAAGCAGGAACTTCTTGTCCATGAACGATGAGCTCCATAAGCCAGAGTTCCTGTTATTCAACAACAGAGAGTAAAATACAATGTTTCAGGTAGAATTCAAACAGAAAAAAATCTTCTTTTGAAAAAAATATAATCATTCCTGTTATTACATTCTAAAGTAAAAAAGTAATCAGTCAGTGTGAAGTCAGTCTGCTGAGTTCATTCACATCAAATGGGATCTAAAAGTTGTTGACTCCAGTTTCACACTGCTGTACAAATCTCTATACAAATGATTTAAATATGAAATAGTCAAGTCTATAAGTACTTAACATTGTTTTGCCTCTCTACACCTTATGCCCCAACAATGAATTTTCAATTAAGCAATTAGCTTTGATTAGACTTAATTAGACTTTCAGCTTTAAATCAAGGGGTTCAACAAAAATACTGAATTAATGATTTAGAAATTATAGATAATTAGATTTTTTCCACATGCTCAAAAATAATTCAAGAAACCAGCACAGTTATAAATATAGGGTTTATTTTTAATATCTGGAGACAAAGCTCTTGCTTTGGCTTCAAGTTAATTCAGGATGTAAACGCAGCTCAGTTGGGTTTGAGGTCAGGTGACTGACTCTACCCTTTAAGAACATTCCAGTTCTTTGCCGTGGTCTCATTTTAAAGTATGTTTTGGGTCTGTTCTGTAAAGCATTGTCAGGCCCATCGGCTCTGCAGCATTTGAGTTAAACTTAGCAGAAAGTAGAGCTCTATACACTACAGAATTCTCCATGCTACTTTTATCAGCAGTCACAGCATCAATAAACACCAGTAAGACAGTTTATATATTAATATACAGTTAAACCTTGGATTGCGAGCATGATTCGTTCTGGAAGCGTGCTTGTGTATCAAAACACTCGTATATCAAGGTGAATTCCCCCATAAGAAATAATAAAAACCCTGACAATTCGATCCACAACCCAAAAAATTTATATAAAAATAATTAATACTAAATATAAAGTAAAAATAAAACAAATTAACATGCACTTTGAAAAGTGTAGTAATGCAGGGCTAACAGTTCTGTAACTTATTTCTTTATTGACAACAGAAAGGCATGAAATACATCATCTATACCGCTTTATCCTGTATTCAGGGTCGCGGGGGGCCTGGAGTCTATCACAGGAAACTTAGGGCACAAGCGAGGTACACCCTGTACAGGGTGCCAATCCATCGCAGGGCACACACACATACGATACACACACTCACACACTCATTCACACACTACAGACACACATTGGGAACACCAATTAGCCTATCCTACATGTCTTTGGACTGTGGGAGGAAACCGGAGTACTGTGATCACTACTGCGATCTAGTGGATAGGTGAACAATAAACCCACTTTACTACAAAAAGATCCTAGCTGCAGTGATTGAGGCCAGAGAGAGGAGAGGAGAAAGGGGGAAAGGGGGCTGCTGTGTAGGACACAAACACACACACACACCTCCACGCGATCACACACACACACACACTTCCACACGATCACAGACACACACACACATATATGCACGAGCACACACACACGCACACACACATTTCTGCGCAAGCACACACATTTACAAACACAAAATAAATGTTTCAAGTTTTATTGTTACATGCACAGTAAAGAAACATGTTCCCGGTACATGCTGCGAAAAAAGTAAATAAAAAAAAAAGATTTTCCATAAAATAGAATAAAATAATAAAAATAAATATGGGTATGAAAAAGAATAGGTATATAAAAAAAGGATATATATCAAACATAGAATTAAAGCCGGAATATTAAAATATGAGGAAGTATGAAATCAAAATATATACAGTATATATATATATATATATATATATATATATATATATATATATATTATGTACAGTATATATATTTGTGTGTGTGTGTGTGTGTGTGTGTTTGGTAAAGTCTGCAGTATGTAAAAAAGAAAGTACATAGTGTGTGTGTGCAAAGCTGCAATGGCTTGTGCTCATTGTGCAAATGATTGTGCAAATGTTTCTTCATGATTATTATTGTGCAAAAAAATTATTGTAATGATCCAATGCACATACAATAACATGAGCTGCCGAATTATCCATGCTGGGCAGATGTCGGACAGTTTTCAGGTGAAGACAGGAGTACGTCAAGGATGTCTACTCTCACCATTCCTCTTCCTGTTGGCCATTGACTGGATTATGAAGTCCACCACAACAGGCAAAAAATTAATAAAAAATGGGATCTAGTGGACACCCTGGACTCAGCTGGACGACCTTGACTTCGCTGACGATCTTGCGCTCCTGTCACACAACCAAAGCCAAATGCAGGACAAGACCACACGTCTTGAGACTATATCTGTGCAAACAGGACTTAAGATCAGTAGGGAAAAAACAGAACTGATGAAGATAAACTCCACTACCAACACCCCTACCACTGTTGGGGGAGATCCCATCAAGTGGGAAGAGACCTTTGTATATCTTGGAAGTGTAATTGATCATCTGGGAGGCACCAACCAAGACGTTACTGCTAGAATTGGGAAGGCGAGAGGAGCCTTTGTCATGTTGAAGAACATCTGGACTTCTAAGGAGATCACTATGAAGATAAAAGCTCCGCATTTTTAACTCAAATGTAAAATCGGTTCTGCTTTATGCTTGCGAGACTTGGCGGACTACAGAAACTATGCTGTGGAAAATCCAGACATTTTTGAACACCTGTCTGAGGTGCATATTTAAGATTCGCTGGCCTGATAAAGTCAAAAATGAAGACCTGTGGCATAGGGCAGGACAGGAACCAGTGGCCAAGCAGATTCTGCGAAGGAAGTGGGGCTGGATAGGGCATACACTCAGGAAGGAATCATCCAGCACCACACGCCTGGCACCCACCACACACCAAACGTGGCAGACCTAAAATCAGCTGGAGGCAAGACACTGAAACAGAACTAAGACAGTATGGGATCACCTGGAGTGAAGCAGTAAAAGAAGCCCAGAACCGAGTTTGCTGGCGGAGGGTCGTCGATGGCCTATTCTCATCTGTGGGCAAAGGGCTATAATAGTAGTAGTATTATTGTGTAGACGATTGTGCAAAGTCTGCAATGAATGTCCAAGATCTGTGTCAGTAGTCGGAAACAGTTGCCCGCTTCAGAGCACACAAACACTCACTCCGCACTAACAGCCGGGGGGTTTCGGGAGGAGAAGTGCATGCATGCCATATAATACTTGATAATATTTGGTACTCATATATCAAGACTCGCTCATTAAGCAAGACAAAATTTATTACAAATTTTTGCTCATCTTGCAGAACGCTTGCAAACCGGATTACTCGCAATCCGAGGTTACACTGTATTCCATAACACTGCCTCCACCAGGTTTGATAATGATGTGGTATTTGTGAAGCTTCTCAGTCATACAGGTAAAGTTATCTGGAAGTAGACCTAACAAGAAAGAAGTCCAGTTGACATGATTCAACTTCCTAATAATAATAATTATTATTATTATTATTATTTAAATTAATATATAGTAATAATATTATAGTTTGTATAGGTAATAATTATTGCTATATATAAATGATAATAATTAGTAGTAGGAGTATATGTTTATCCCACAGAGAATGTTATTGTAGTACATGTGGAAAACCTGTAGTTTGCAGAGTTTGCTCACCGTGAGCACACTGTACAGGTTCTATGGTTCCAGAACAACTAAAAGTCCAATTAAACATTATAACTCTGTTATATAATTACAAAATTTAATAAAGGCTAGAATAATAATAAAGAAAAAGATCAAGGAAGAAATAAAACACTATATACACTACACTAAATACACTATACACTAAATGACACAAAATACACTACATGTCAAAGCAGAGAATGATTTTAAATTAATAAATAAATCTACTGTTTTTTAACTTAGAAAAATATTATCAATTTTAAAACTATTTATTTTTTTATAAACATTGTGTCTATGTTGTAATTTAAATTAATACTTGAACTATTAAAACAACGAAGTACTGAGAGTTTGTGTGTGTGTGTGTGTGTGTGTGTTTGAACTAAATGTCGTTACTTTTATTTTACTGTTTACTGTATTTTACTTTTATTTGTATACACATGTATTATTAATATTTGTATATTCGGTTTTATTGTTTTTACCTTTTTATTTATCTATTTTAATTTCATTTTTATTATTATTTTTTTTTTATGTTCCTACTCCTGTTATTTTCTTGTGAGTTTCTTTCTGAGGTTAGGCAAAACCAATGTAATTAATTGTCATGCAATAAAGCATCTTTAAATCTTGATTCTTGTGTGTGTGTGTGTGTGTGTGAGAGAGAGAGAGAGAGAGAGAGAGAGAGAGATCTAAATCTTCTCATCTGCTTGTTTTTTTGGCTCCTGGATCAGATGAAGACAGTCAGCTCAGGTTGCCAGAGTGGGTACATTTGGGTTTCCAGAGTGGATTGGTTTGGGTTGCCAGAGGTGAACAAATTAGGTTATTAGAAGGGAGTGATGTAAAAATCTTTGTGAGTGATGTAGGTTGCCAGAGTACAGGGTTTATCTGAGTTGCCAGAGTGAAATAATTTGCGTTGTTGAGTAAATGGATCTGTGCTGATTGCAGAGGTTGTGTGAGACTTTCATGATCAGTTATGTGTCGCATTTAATAATCTACTTTATAATAAGCTACTAATGCGCTACTTGCTCAATATAAACAAACACCTGCACCAATAGATATTAATTAGAAAAGCTAAACTGAATATTTTTACTAGGATTAGTTCATATTTTCACTTTGGCTGAAATAACAGCGCTGAAGTGGTATAAGGATTAGCCAAAATATTTCTCTCCATCTATCTGTTTGGATACAGTGTGTGGGTGGCAAAAGGGATGGAGAGACAAAGAGAGGAATCAACAGAGATGGAGGGATGAAGAAAAAAACAGATCAAGAGAGAGATAGATACTTTATTGGTAAAATTCCAAAATGTAGACAGATGTAGATGAAAAGATACAAGCGGGACAAACGGATTCGATCGTTTGAGCTGTCGATAAGCGTGATCAGACACGTGTTAGATCTCCAGATACGATGACATCACCGGTGTCCGATCTTCATCCTGCCTGTAAATAGACACACACACACACTGTTTATTCAGTTACAAAAATATTAGAACCCTTTTTAAAGCTGTCTTCCATGATTTCATATTAAAGCAGTACCAAACTAAACACTGTTTGCAAAAGTATTGGCACCCCAGATATGTAAAGCCGAGCTGAACGTCTCTGTGTAAAGTTTTATAAGGATGAAGAATCACGCTGATTTTGTAAATGTTTGAAAGCAAACCGGGTGCGCTGTTCTGTATTGTTTTTTTGGTGAACTTGAGTGCGTCAGAAAATAAATCAAAACTCCGTGTATACTCACCTCACAGGCGTGAAAAAATATATATAGTAGAACCTTGAATTATGAGCATAATTCGTCCTGGAAGCGGCGTCATATTCCAAAACACTCGTAAACCAAATTACATTATCCCATAAGAAATAATGGAAACCGAATTATTAGTTCCACAGCCCCAAAAAAATAAATACATAAAAATTATTAATACAAAATATAAAGTAAAAATAAAACAAATTCAACCTGCACTTTACCTTAAAAAGGAGTACAAATAAATCCCCAAAAAAATCTCCTCTCTTATTTGAATTTCACACAAACACACACACACATACACATACATTAACGGAAAGACTGTTTTATTGAAAAAATTAGCAAGGAACATAGCTAATGACACTCGTGTGAGCGCATGCTAACAGAATCACTGCTGTAAAGTAAAACAAACAAACAAATGAACCTGCACTTTACCTTTGAAAAGAATCGCAACAGAGCAGAGTTTCTGTGTAGAGCAGTGTGTTTGTGCGCGCGTAATTTGACACCGTGCCGGTTCACACACACACTCTCTCTTGCTTTCACTGTGTGTGTGTGTGTGTGTTTGTGTGTGTGTAAAGCACCCCCTCCCCTCCCCACACTAAAGGAGGGCGAGAGAGAGAGAGAGTGTGTGTGAGAACCGGCACAGTGTCAAATTACGCGCGCACACACACGCATAACGACAGAGAGAGAAAATAGATTTTTAACCTCTAATGAGACTTTCTTTTGCTTTACACGCGCACACACACGTGTGTTATAAAAAACAGTACACGCGCACAGTACTCGCGCACTGTACACACGCGCTTACAAACACAAAATAAAATGTGTTTTACACACACACACATGGTCACAGTGTTATAGTAAACAGTAGATGCGTGCGAAATCACGGATGTTGATTATACAAGTAAGAGACGAGCACTAAGACCCAGCAGGGGAGACGATTACCCACAACTCCGCAGCGCAAGAGAGAGAAAAACCGTTGGCTCAGTTGTGATCATGTGACGCTCAGCGTCAAAACAAGAAGCGCATGCGTGATACATGATACTCGGTGCTCGTAAACCAAGACTTGTTAAAAGGTCCTACACATTATATTTTTCATTAAATTTTAATATGATCTTTAGGGTCCTAATGAAAAGTTTGTATTATACGTTAATTAAAAATTCAAAAGGATTGTGTAAAAAAAACACTACTTTTACCTGGTAAAAACTAGCTCTGTTCTCAGCAACCTGTTTCAGTACATGCTAATTTAAATGCTTATGACCTCTGCTGAGCCCGCCTCCCCCGTTCTGTGGGGCGTGACACGTAGTGTATAGCGACGGAAGTGTAGTCCAGTGCGGGCAATGCTTTGGACTGCATTACCCACAAAGCATTGCCACAACGCAGTGCTTTGTGGGTAATGCAGTCCAAACTGGAAAACTATGGATTATAGAGCCCGAGTCTGTTTTCTTCAGTCGTTTTTGGTTTGATTTAAGTACGCGGAAGTTTGTAATATCGCCTGACAACGCAGAAATTAAAAGAATGGACATGCATCAACCCGTTTGTCTTTCTCATCACTGCATGTGCATGAATTAACGGGCTGTTGCGCTGCCGCGAGCAACAACAACAACAAAAGCGGAGAAACTTACCGAGAGAGATACGGACGCGATGTGTTTACTGATGTGTTTACATGACTTCTTAATCTTCGACAGACATCGTTATAAACCATCTAACGTAACAAAGGTAAGCATAATATAGTTTTCCGACTACGTACACAGTTTGCAACTAGACAATCACCTTAATGCATTGTTTATTATAAACGGGCGATTAGGGATTATATAGAGACGGATATACACAGAGAAGAAGCCATAACCATGTTCTATGAGAGTATAAGTTAACTTACACTCCGCATTTATCGTGATTATTAGAAAAGGCGATCTGCAAAGAGTCATAGTAAAATAAATCACACTCACCGAGCCTGGTGAAGATGAAGCAGGAACACGAAGCGTTAGTACAGATCCGATTTTTAGGAGCAGCTTCCTAGTAAAACCTGCTTTATATTGACCCGCGTTTATAAAGCAGTCTGGTGAAAAATGATTATCGCAAACATAAACACATTTAGGTAAATCAGCGGGGACGTTAGCTTTAAAAACTAAATTCAGCCACTGCGTCCTCAGTGGCTCAGATACCTAACCCTAGGTAGGTACCCTAGGTCACTAACCCTAGGTAGTGAATGAAGACTGCTGTGTTCGCTATTACACCCAACAACTGTACACCACACCCGCTTAGTCGTCATTTTGCTCCAGCGGCGAAAAAACAATGGCCGACAGCGTCTTCTCACTCGGGGCGGGTATTTGCTAAAACACCAGTGTCAATCAACTTGTGTAGGAGCGGCCTCTTGTGGTGCGGCGTCACAAGGCAAGGCTTTTGCGATTGGCCTGATTTCAGAAGGGGGATGTTACTGTAATAAACGAAAAGAAAACCACTGGGCGGCTCTTTATCATCATAGAGTGGTTGTGTACGCACTCTCCTAACACACAGTTTAGTCCCAACAGCTTAAAATAGTGCATGTAGTGCTGTATGACCCCTTTAAAAATTTCAGTCTTCTTGCTGTTTTTCCCCGACGCATTTATAATCATTAGTCTACTTCTGCTAGTGCGCTCTGGAAAACTTTATGCGTGCAGTTGAGCGCTGATTAGACTACGTAGGAAATTAAAGAGCAGGATCACGATGCCAAATCAAAATCCCGAGCCTAAACCTCATTTAAATTAAATTAACAAATATTATGAGTAAAAAACAATAGCCAAGTTTAGAAAACGTTTATAAACTCTCTCTGACATGAGGCTGCGTTGGCCCGGTGTTATGCGCAGAACCCAGGGAGATTTCCTGAAGCTCAAATCTTCAAAATCGCATTTTTTCTAAATAGACACTATCTTTAATAACTGATGGAGGTTTTGAGCTGTATACACACGCATTCTTGCCTAAAAAACTCTTAAACTACACCTGTGACACAATAACAGTAATACAGGTCCTTCTCAAAAAATTTGCATATTGTGATAAAGTTCATTATTTTCTGTAATGTACTGATTAACATTAGACTTTCATATATTTTAGATTCATTACACACAACTGAAGTAGTTCAAGCCTTTTAATTATTTTAATATTGATGATTTTGGCATACAGCTCATGAAAAAAATTTCTCAGCTCATCTAAAAAAATTAGCATATCATGAAAAGGTTCTCTAAACGAGCTATTAACCTAATCATCTGAATCAACTAATTAACTCTAAACACCTGCAAAAAGATTCCTGAGGCTTTTAAAAACTCCCAGCCTGGTTCATTACTCAAAACCGCAATCATGGGTAAGACTGCTGACCTGACTGCTGTCCAGAAGGCCATCATTGACACCCTCAAGCAAGAGGGTAAGACACAGAAAGAAATTTCTGAACGAATAGGCTGTTCCCAGAGTGCTGTATCAAGGCACCTCAGTGGGAAGTCTGTGGGAAGGAAAAAGTGTGGCAGAAAACGCTGCACAACGAGAAGAGGTGACCGGACCCTAAAGGAAGATGGTGGAGAAGGACCGATTCCAGACCTTTGGGGACCTGCGGAAGCAGTGGACTGAGTCTGGAGTAGAAACATCCAGAGCCACCGTGTACAGGCCTGTGCAGGAAATGGGCTACAGGTGCCGCATTCCCCAGGTCAAGCCACTTTTGAACCAGAAACAGCGGCAGAAGCGCCTGACCTGGGCTACAGAGAAGCGTGTTGGTCCACTGTGTTTTATCAAGGGCAGGGTCAATGCAGCTAGCTATCAGGAGATTTTGGAGCATTTTGGAACTGCTGAAAAGCTTTATGGAGATGAAGATTTCATTTTTCAGCATGACCTGGCACCTGCTCACAGTGCCAAAACCACTGGTAAATAGTTTACTGACCATGGTATTACTGTGCTTAATTGGCCTGCCAACTCTCCTGACCTGAACCCCATAGAGAATCTATGGGATATTGTGAAGAGAAAGTTGAGAGACGCAAGACCCAACACTCTGGATGAGCCTAAGGCCGCTTTCGAAGCATCCTGGGCCTCCATAACACCTCAGCAGTGCCACAGGCTGATTGCCTCCATGCCACGCCGCATTGAAACAGTCATTTCTGCAAAAGGATTCCCGACCAAGTATTGAGTGCATAACTGAACATAATTATTTAAAGGTTGACTTTTTTTGTATTAAAAACACTTTTCTTTTATTAGTCGGATGAAATATGCTAATTTTTTGAGATAGGAATTTTGGGTTTTCATGAGCAGTATGCCAAAATCATCAATATTAAAACAATTAAAAGGCTTAAACTACTTCAGTTGTGTGTAATGAATCTGAAATATATGAAAGTCTAATGTTTATCAGTACATTACAGAAAATAATGAACTTTATCACAATATGCTAATTTTTTGAGAAGGACCTGTATTTCAAACATTTTGCAGGCTGCCGTTTGGAGAAACGAGAAAATAATGAATAAACCAGTTGTTGGGTCAAAATAACCCAACCAGGTGTTCATTTGTAAATGACTCACTACATCTCATATGACCCAACATGAGCAAGGGTTACACTGTGTTTAAAGTACCCAAAATAACCTAGAACTTAAATAACAATAAACAGATACAGAGATTCGCTATATAACAGGATATTCTTATATACAAAATATTCTTAGTACAAATAAAAGTGTCAGCTAGTGAACTTGATCGTCTGTCAAAACAACATTTAACCAATGTTTAATTTTTTTGACTCATTATTGTACAGTAAATATCAGTAGCTCTGGTTCAGATTTTTCATGTTTGTTGTATAGAGTACTCATGTGGAAATTACCATCACTATTGTATTTCTTCAAAACAAAATTTCTTTATGACTTAATTATATTTTAAAACTGCTGCGAGTGAAAATGTCACTTTGCGCCACCTGGCGATCATTTCACGAATGACTTTGAAATGCAATTGATTTATTTTGGCCGCTGTTGTTTTGCCATTGCGGTGAGCGCGGCGGTAATAGGCATTCCGATTGAGTGCCTACTGTAAATTCATCAACAGGTAACATTAGATTCTTGAAAACTTTGCAGACACAGACTGAATAAACTAAAAAAAAATCAAGTTGAGCAACAATTTACCTTCACTGACATGCAATCACATGATTTTTTAAAAAATGAAATGTTTCAATTAGTCTACAGGTATTTTAGACAGTTAGCGTTATATATGTGAGGCCGGTGTGTTTCTGCTTTTTGTTATAATGAGGCACCCTGACATTACTGAGGTGAGCTATCATTAGCTATCGTTAGACTTTATCTTACCGTACTGTAGGTAGACTGGGGTATTTCTTTTTATTATTAAAAATGTGTTTATGTCTTCTGAAAATGTGTTGTCTAGATTTATAAACAATTCAACATGTATTTATTTTTGGGGCAACAGTTAACCTGCAGGTTTTTTCTGTGACTGGAATATAATGTAAGGCAGCACACGAGAGACACTCACTCAGCTAGATTTACAGGAGCTGGCGAGCTAAACTTTTGTAACCGTATCTGACTTTTTTGCCCTGACTTTTGCCCAGCAGCAGTGTCCTGCTCCACTCCAGCACACACGGCCGCTTAGCTAACGCAAGTTTGAAAAAAACCTAAACCTTAAGGAAAAACTTAAAGTTTAGTAAACAGACAAAACCTGCAATTAATTCCTAAACTAAAGTTGAGGAGCCTTATTTATTTTTGTTTACAGTGTAGATCTGAATCCTACTGAGATCCTGTGGGGTGATTTGAAACATACTGTGCTGCAAAGAACCCGTTAAACATCAGACTGCAGAATCCTTTCAGCGGTGAGAAGTGGAGGAACCGTTCCTGCAGCTGATCTAAGAGCTGCTAGACGACTACAAGAATCACTATAATCTTATATAATTATAAATATATAATTGATAGTTCAGGACTGGAATTTCCTACAGTCTACCTGAGCCTCAATAACGAACTGGACTCTGCATTAACTTAAACACTTCTCCTGTATATACACTGTACAGAGGCAGCCAAAAAAATTTATATAAACTTTAGGAAAAGGAAAAACTTTTTAAAATATTGATTATATTATTTAAAACTTATTTAAATATTTTAATACTAAATGTATTTCTCTACCTTATATATTAATATATGTGATAATAGTATTAAATATATATTAAATACATCATCCTATTGTAATATACATCATCCTATTGTTCTTTTCTTGATATGTGTATTCTTTTAAAGCATGCTCAGATGACCTTAACCCTGCATGTCACTGTGACCTTTCCCTTACTAGCCTGTGTACAATCAAAGTTCTTTATAATTACAGTCAGAAACTTTAGAATTAAAAACGAATAAAGATACTGTAGTGTGTGTGTATGTGTGTGTCGGGGTGGGCTCTGTGTTTCTTTGTTTAAGAACTCTGCTCCTCCTATCGACTTTAAGGGCTTTGTACAAAATGTGTTTGTTTTTTTGTAATCTTGTGCAAATACACATTATTTGTGTAAAAAACATCAGAATACACTTTGATGTTTTCTTCTTTGAAAGTTGAAGAAAGATGTTGAGTAGTAACAGCGCTGAAACACTGTAACTCCTAACATTTGCCACTAGAGGGAAGCACGAGCACACCAGGAGGATCTCAGGGTTATTAGGATCTCTCTCTCGCTTTCTCTATCTCTCGCTCTCTAGAATCAAGGGTGCTTTATTGGCATAACAAATATTTACATTAGTTTTGCCAAAGCTTAGAAATAAGTCTCTCTCTCTCTCTCTCTCTCTCTGAGGAATGTGTGGATGCGTGCTCTGTCACTGTTCTGAGAAAAAGATTGAGTCCTCAGAAAACTTCTTCAATCACATAGACCAGGATTCTATAATTGTTCTCAGAACCCTGACATACCTTAACTGTTTTTCTAGTGTAGTGTAGTTAAATAAAAAGAAAAAAAGAGAAAACACTAATAAAATCAAACAATAGTAGAAGAAAAAGAAATAATGCAACCACAGCGGGGGCACAATCCTATCCTTTTATCTTTGCCCGCTGTCATCTAAACCAAGGAAGACGTCTTGTCCTGCTCCTTGGCTATCTGATGTACTGCGCAACAACAGGAGAGAATTAAGAACTGCAGAGAGAAGATGGAAGAAATCGCAACTTGATGCAGATCTCATCTCTTACCAGACTCTTCTCTCCAAATTCTCATGTGACGTGACTTCTGCCAAAACTACCTTCTTCAGAGAAAAGCTGGAAGCCTCTGCACATGATCCTGGCAAACTCCACAACATCTTCTCCTCACTACTCAACCCACCGACTCCTCCTGCCCCTTTCTCTCTGACTGCTGACGATTTTGCCACATTCTACGATGGGAAGATTGCAGCAATCCACCAGTCCTTCGCTCCCAACCAAACTCCTACAGCAGAACCTCAGGACCTTCCCTTCCCTCCCTTAGCAGAATTCTCCAACCTGTCATCTGATGAGGTTCAGCAGATCATCTTGTCATCTAACCCCACCACCTGTTCATTAGACCCAATCCCTTCCACAATGCTCCAGGCCATCTCACAAGACCTCCTTCCCTTCACCACAACCATCATCAACCATTCCATATCATCTGGTCATGTTCCTGCTGCTTTTAAGAAGGCAAGGGTTATTCCCATCCTCAAGAAACCCTGCCTGGACCCATCAGAAGTTAACAACTATCGCCCAGTATCACTTCTCTCTTTTATTTCCAAAATTCTTGAAAGAACTGTTTATAACCAAATGTCTCTTTATCTCTCACAGAACAACCTTAATGATCCCAACCAATCTGGATTCAAAGTGGCACATTCTACAGAGACTGCCCTTCTGTCAGTCACTGAGAAGCTCCATGCTGCTAGATCTGCTAAACTGTCATCTGTCCTCATCCTCCTGGACCTGTCAGCTGCATTTGACACGTTGAACCACAAGATTCTATTATATATTCTTACCAGCCCTGGAATTTGTGGAACAGCCTGGCAATGGTTTGCTTCTTACCTAGAAGATAGGTCATATGAGGTAACATGGAGGGGATCTACATCTGCCCCACGTAGACTCTCTACTGGTGTCCCACAGGGCTCCTACTTGGTCCTCTTCTGTTCTCCCTCTATACCCGGTCTCTTGGTAAGGTTTCATACCATTGTTATGCAGAGGCACCCAACTTACTCTCTCTTTTCCTCCCTCTGACACTCCACCCGGTTTCCACCCGGATCTCAGCATGTCTGGCAGACATCTCATCCTGGATGGCTGCTCATCAGCTGAAGCTCAATCTCAGTAAAACCGAACTGTTGTTTATCCCTTGTGACTCATCCCCATGTCAAGACCTTGTGATATCCCTGGACAACAACCAAATCACTCCTTCAACCACCGCCCGCAATCTTGGGGTAACCGTGGACAATCATCTGTCATTTTCCCCACACATCGCTAACCTTACTCGCTCTTGTAGATCTCTTCTTTACAATATCAGAAGAAGCTACTCAGGTGCTTGTTCAGTCCCTTGTTATTTCAAGACTGGACTACTGCAACTCACTCCTGGCAGGCCTGCCTCTGTCCACGATTCGTCCTCTGCAACTGATCCAGAATGCAGCAGCACGTCTCGTTTTTAACCTTCCCAAGTTCTCCCACACCACACCACTCCTCCGCTCCCTGCACTGGCTTCCTGTAGCTGCCCGCATTAAATTCAAAACGCTAATGCTTGCCTACAAAGCTAAAAATGGCCCAGCACCCACTTACCTCTCTGCTCTAATCACACCACGCACTGCACCACATTCCCTCCGATCCTCCAGCACTGCTCGCCTCATCCCACCATCTCTCAGGGATCAAGGGCGGCATTCATCCAGGCTCTTTTTTGTTTTGGCACCTAGGTGGTGGAATGAACTTCCTCTAGATGTCCGTACAGCAGAGACTTTGACTATCTTTAAACGACGACTCAAGACGGATCTGTTTCTCCAGTACTTGGACTAACCCCCTCCAAGTTGTGTTGGACTAATGGCACTTGGTTATTAACCTAGTTAACCCAGTGTAAGTATGTATCCAATGATGTAAACTTTAAAGCACTTTTTGTAAGTCACTCTGGATAAGAGCATCTGCCAAATGCCTAAATGTAAATGTAATTATTTTTTGACTAGGTTTGGTGAGGTTGTTTTAATTTCCTAGAAACCTGATAGAGTTATGAACATTCTATTCAGTGACTTTAGAGGGGCCTGGAATACACCATCTCTTAGGCATTAATTTGTTGAACCTGATGCTGCTCTTAAACGCTTAAATAAAAAGAAGGTAGGGGGCGCTACACAAAGTGGAGGCTCGTCCGGGATCTTCCTCTGATAAGTCACTGATAATCAGAAATCAGAAAATCAGATCAGATAAGCCCAGGCACCTCTTGTTATATCATTTGAAGTAATTAGGAAGTGGATAAACTGTTGTCATGGCTCTGAGAAATGACCCTAGTCTCCAAGCAGAGGTAACCCGCTGGTGTAAAGAGGCAGGTGTGGATGAGACTCATGCTTTAATGCTGTTAAATGTACCTGTGCACACAGACGTGGAGATTGAAAAGGAAATGGAAGCAGTGAAAGTTCTGGGAAGAGTTAGTGTGAGAGACACCCGAGAAGGACCTACCTCGCATTATATGATGGTATTATGTGAGAGCAAACAGGCCATAGACTACCAGCGCATACCTTCTGAAGTATTAAGAGGAGAAAAGGAAGTACCCTGGTCAGTCATAGTAATTCAGACGAGAATCTGCTGGCAACACAACTACTGAAGCTTCTCCTGAAAAGCTGGCAAAGTTCCTGATGGAAAAAGGCAAGTCACTCAGTGATGTACAAGCTTTGTACACTCCCCTTAACCCAAATGGCAGTTCCCCTGAGTCCATCATATGAGCTGTAGGGGAAATCCTGGAAAAGACAGTAAAGCCTTCTAGTGATGGCAATGCATACAGACGCCTTTGCACATTTTCAGCTGTAGTTCCCACCCCCATTAGGGAGGAGAATATGGAAAACTGGATTGAACAGACCAAGCTGATGATAACAGAGTGTGACTGTTCTGAAAAAGAAAAACGACGCAGGATTATGGAAAGCTTAAAAGGGCATGCACTGGAAATCGTAAGAGCTGTCTGGTTCTCCAGTTCTGAGGCAAGTGCTTTACATTTGGATCATCTGAGTCTGGTGAGGATTTATATTTTAAGTTTTAAAATAACGTCTGGTCACGGATGGTCTGTCTCTCAGACTGGCAGATAAAGTACGAGTTGAACAGCTCATTCAAGGAGCAGTGAATTCTGACTTGATGTTACTTCAGTTAAGACTGAGAGAGCGGACAGATTGTCCACCTTCTTTTCTCAGTCTGCTAAAGGAGATACATGAGGCAGAGGAAAGTGAAGCCTCTCGCGACAGAATGTCTGCTAATGCCAAGGCCATCCAATATCAGGAAGAAAGAGCTAGCCCCTCTGTTATCTGAGAAATGCATGCTGAGATACAAAAATTAAGAGCACAAGTATTTGGAGGTGAGTCTGAGACAGCGTCTACTTCATCCATGCCAATTAGGCAAAAGGAAAATCCCAAGAAGACAGAGAAAAGCAATAAGTCAGAAGTTCAAGAGTTAAGAAAACAAGTCCAGCACCTTCAACAGCAGTTGTCAGTTCTGCTCGGTTCTCACATGATGTCCCAGAGCAGCGGCCGAGACCATCACAGGCCACTTCCCTATCCTTGAGATACCAGTAAGCTAGAATAAAAGATGACTACTTCTGTTACCGGTGTGGTCAGGATGGCCATATTGCCACAAAGTGTCAAGCTCCACCAAATCCAGATCAAGTAATTTAAAAACTGATTCGTTCTTTAAGACAGGCAAAGAGTGTATCTGAGGCGGATGAACCTAGAAAAGCACCAGACCAAGCTTATTTCTCCAAAAAGAGTCAGGCCTGAATATACGAAGCCAGCAATCTTCCCAAAGGTCTAGTTGGACCATCATCCACCGTTGAAGTAAAGCTTAATGGTCAAGTATGTCAAGCCTTGTTAGACACTGGCTCACAAGTGACAATTGTTTTGGACAGCTGGTTTTCCAGATATCTCCCAGGTGTCCCCATTCACCCTTTGACTGGACTGTCAATATGGAGGCTTAGCTCATGCAGTTACCCAAATAAGGGGTATATAGTTGTTGATGTCACCTTTCCTGCTTCTATTACTGGTGTTGAAGAATCACTGTCCATTCTGGCCCTTGTATGCCCTTATACTCAAGGCCCACCCCAATTGCCCGTTATTATTGGTACCAATGCCAGTTTCTTTAAACGCCTAGCTACTCTCAGTCATGACACTGAAATGTCTAGTATTGCACAGGCTTTGAGAATTCAGACCCAACACCCCACAATCCATCTGAATCAAGGACAAGAGACAGAGACCCGTATTGACCATCCTGAGGGAAAGGTCAGGTGGATAGGACCTATGGAGTGCATAGTTCCCTCTAGAGAAGAAGTGTGTGCTGTCTGTACAATGGAGACTGACAAACCATGGAGGAAAGAGATCTTTGTGATAGACTCACCTGAAGAGAACAGTCTTCCAGCTGGAACTTTCATAACCCCAGTGGTATTCCCCTCGTCAGCTATAAAAAGGGAGCGATATCCAAGTATTAATTTACAATGAAACTGCTAAAGACATTTCTATTTCGGCAGGGAGGGTAATTGCCAATGTGTACCTTACTGACACCATTACAGTAAGCTTGCAGGGGCAGAACTCTCAAGAAATAGACCCAAGCATGTTTAATATTGGCGAGTCATCTATATCTAAAGCCTGGGAAAGGCAGCTGCGTCAAAAGATGTCAACCCGAAGTGACGTATTTTCTCCCGATGAGTGGGATGTGGGATTAGCTAATGGAGTCGAACATAACGTAAGATGCTCCAGACGTATTGCTCCTGCAGACATTGACGATGTACAACGCCATATTAAAGAACTATTGGCGGCGGGCATTATTAAGGAGTCAAGGAGTCCATACGCATCACCCATAGTAATTGCATGAAAAAAAAGTGGGGCAATCAGGATGTGTGTCGATTACCGAACTCTAAATGCTCGCACCATTTCAGATCAGTACACCACTCCCAGGATCGATGATGCTCTGGACTGTTTGACTGGCAGTAAGTGGTTTTCCGTACTAGACCTCCGCAGTGGATATTATTAAATAGCCATGGCAGAGGAAGATAAAGCGAAGACAACTTTCATCTGTCCACTTGGTTTCTACCAGTTTCAGCCACATTCCAGCGGCTAATGGAACGAGCTGTTGGTGACATGCATCTCCTTCAGGTAATAGTCTATCTTGACGACATCATTGTGTTCGGACGCACCCTTGAAGAACACGAAGAGAGGCTATTAAAAGTTTTAGACCATCTAAGAAAATGTGGGCTTAAAGTATCCATTGATAAGTGCCAGTTCTGCCAGTCCCAAGTACAGTATGTTAGACATATTGTGTCAGCTGCTGGAGTGTCACCTGACCCCGCCAAGATTGAAGCAGTAACACGCTGGAAAACTAAGTCTCGACTTATAAGATAAATAATTTTATGTTTTGAGAAAATTCATTAGTTCATTCATTCTATTTGAAGCTTCTGAACTGTCGGATGTTTTGTTTTAGTGTGACAGTGCTTTAGATGGAGCAGATCTATGCTAAAACAATGTAATGACCCCTCCTGAGGATATAAAGCTTTATTATTGTTGGTTTTGAATAAATCAGATCTACCACAGCAGATAATAAACTATGCTATGTCATAACCGAAGCAAACACCATGATTATGCCTCGTTTCGTTCGGTGTTGCTAGGCAACGGACCACTCGCCTATTCGGGAATGTGGAAATGTGGAAGTGATGTGTTGCCACTCAATGAGAACTAAACCAAAGATTTCGGTAACTACACTGGGTGTAATCTGCATAGTGACACTAAACAGCTAAAAAACTTTACTTTTCCATTTACCTCTGAGAAAAAAAGCTGTATTTTGTTTGTTTATATTTAGAATTTTTATAACAGTACAAGAATATAGAAATACAAATACTAGATAGGTGTTTAATACTACAAACTATTCCTATTTAATTTTACTTGGTTTTTTTAAGGCAATCGGTTTGCATGCTTTTTTAAATAAGCTTTACTAATTGGATTTAACAGTGCATTTATAGAAAAAGGACAAAGCAGACTTTTTCTGCTGAGGAGACTAAGATCTTTTGGAGTGCAGGTAGAACAACTGCAGACCTTTTTTTGACTCTGTGGTGGCCTCAGCCATCTTCTACAGAGTGGTCTCCTGGTGTAGCAGCACATCTACTGCAGACAGAAAGAGACTGGACAAAGGAGGAGAAAGTGGGAGAAAGGAGGATGGTGGCTAAGCTATCATTACGTGAGAATGACTTTCGCCCCCTGTATGAAACAGTTTCATCTCTGATCAGCTCCTTCAGTGACAGACTGTTACATCCTAAGTGTCTGAAGGGATACCAAATGTATTTTCTCCCTGCTGCTGATTCTCCCTTCTTTTTAAGACTGTACAATCAGATTTGCTCCCAGTGAACCAGTCACCATAATGCACACCGTCATTACTGTTATATACTGTTGTTACAATATCTTACATTTTTGTGCAACAGCAGCTGTGCAGTAACACCATTTTAAACTCTGCAATATTACCTAGTTAGCTGAATATACAGTAGTTGATCAATTGGAATGGTTATTACCGTCGCGCTCACCGCCGTGTAAAAACATCAGCGGCCAAAATAAATCAGTTGGATTTTAAAGTCATTTGTAAAATGGCCGCCAGGTGGTGCAAAGTGACATTTTCGCTCGTTGCAGTAAATACAATATTGACTGTTATATAACGTATCTCTGTATCTGTTTATTGTTACTTAAGTTCTGGATTATTTCAGGTACTTTAAAGACATTGGGTTACTCATGTTGGCTCATATGAGATGTAGGTTACAAATGAACACCTGGTTGGGTTATTTTGACCCAACAACTGGTTTATTCATTATTCTTTCGTTTCTCCAAATATCAGCCTGCAGAATGTTCGAAATATTACTGTTATTGTGTCACAGGTGTAGTTTTAAGAGTTGTTTAGGCAGGAATGCGTGTGTATACAGCTCAAAACCTCCATCAGTTATTAAAGATAGCGGCTATTTAGAAAAAATGCCCCGCGATTTCGGAGCTTCAGGAAATCTCCCGGCGCTCTGCGCATAACACCGGGCCAACTCATGTCGGAAAGAATTTATAAACGGTTTCTAAACGTGGACTATTGTTTTTTACTTTTAATATTTGTTAATTTAATTTAATGTAAATGAGGTTTGGGCTCAGGTACTTCGATTCGGCATCGTGATTCTCCTCTTTAATTTACTCCATAGTCTAAATCAGCACTCATTAAGTTTTCCATGAAGTTTGATTATGGATGCGTTGGGAAAACAGCAAGCAGACTGACTCTGAGCATTTAAAAAAAAAAATTGGGTTTATTTTCTGACGCGCTTAAGTTCACCAAAAACAATACAGAACAGCGCACCTTATTTGCTTTCAAACATTTACAAAATCATTAAGTTTTTTCGTTATTGTGAGTGCGCTTAAATAAAAGTTGAGTCTTATAAATGCCATGTAGTCTTATATAGTTTTATTATATAGTTTTTGCACATTGATCTGACAACAGACAACAGCGCTATAAAATACTCGGGGTTTGTTGGGTTAAAGTGGATTTTACTACGCGCTGTGTATGCAATGCGCGTGCAACAACGCGGAAGTGCGGCATGCAAGCAGGGCAAATGGAACGCGCCCAGGGGACTTCAAAGGAGTGAGAGGTGGGAGGGTCCGGTCCGGCCATCCGCGGAGAGCAGAGTCAGCACGAGCGGACGAATGGCCATTGCACTCACCGTGTAGTAAAATCCAAAGTATTTTATAGCGCGGGGTGCAAGCCCGGGATCATAATAAGCCGTGCCTTTATTCCGTCATGTCATGTGGGCATTATAAGATTTGTATTGAAAACTTCTAACTAAAAAGTGGCAGCTGGCACGCCTAAAAATAGACGCAGGTTATTTTTTTATAGTCTAAATAAAAACCCTCCGCTTTAATTTCCTATAGTCTAATCAGCCCTCAACCGCACGCATAGTTTTCCCGAGCGCGAATAATGTTCTTTTTTGTGCTAAATAATGTTTATGCAGTATAATAAATTCTATTAATCCTGGGTTGTTCTTTTAGTGTCACTATAGTGCTTTACAATGCCAGACAACATTCAAATACAAATTATTCACCCTCCCCAGGTGTGAATCAGCTGTTCTCACCTATACATTCAGGGGAACTGAAATGCACTTCTCCCCACTTTAAAAACCTCTTGAATCTAAGGCTGACTTTCAGTGATTTAAATTTGTAAATTTAAATTCTAAAGTTAACATTTTTAATCTTTGGAATGGAAGAACTTGAGATTTTCCTTATAATAGCGTAAATTGCATTGTTTTTAATCAGTCTATACACAATAATCTTCTTTGGTATTTAAAAAAAAATCTTGGGCTATCTTGTTTTATTAATCCTTGTGCCTGGTTTAGGTTTGGTATTTAGTGCGCATCTGTTATATTACAACTAAATACCTTTTATTGGGGGTTAAGTGACTGATGTGCCTAACATTTTTCAGCTGAGCCTTTGTTTCACTGAATAATCAACCACCGCGACACCCCCCTCTCTCTCTCACACACACACACACACACACACACACACAGAGCCGACCAAATCATTAGCACCTCCCTCCCCCAGCACAGCCATTTACTTTCTATCAATTTACTTACATCTGAACTGAGTCGTTTGGGTAACATGGGTCGAACCCGTTACAAATCATAACAGTCTCCTGCATTTCATTCTTATAATAACGCAAAAACACAAGCGGGGCTGAAAGACCGACATCTGCTGACGCAGTAGAACGTCCTAACACTGTTTTAATTTTATGGTCATTTATTTCAGTTAATAAATCTACTATAAATTTAAAGAACACAAAAAATAAGATGACACAAATCCCTACACGCTTTTTTTCTAATTACAAATGATAAAATCTAAAGGCTCACTGTGTTAACATTTATTGTGCTAAAATTTGATCCTAATAAGATTTGATTTAATTTGAATTCTAGAACAGTGGCAGCTGGAACACTTAAAATAGATGCAGTATTATTTTTATATTCTAAATAAAAATGCTTTTTTAAACATGGGCTATTGTTATTTACTTGCAATATTTGTTAATTTAATTTAAATGGGGTTTGGTCTCCGGAATGTTGAGCATCAGGATCCTCTTCTTAACTTTCCTACGTAAAATCAGCGCTTAATCGCACGCATAAAGTTTTGTAAATTCCTTTAATGTTTAATAGTAAATAATGACCCCCGTTGCGCTGTACCACCGCTCGGAAAACCTTATGAAATACAAGTTAAAGACAATTATGATGATCTGCCACGGCTTGCGTCTGTGATAGGCGTGCGCCCAAATCTACTATCGCTACTTGCTCACTCCGTAGGCTCCCTGAATAGGCAGCAAAGGGCCGGCTATTGTGCCGGCTGGCGATACTTAACGTTAATATGATCTCGGGCTTGCTCCGCATTATAAAAGCAAGGCGCGGAGTTTTGTCCGAGGTCTGGGAAATACGTGATGTGATGGAGAATATGAAAGAAGCATGTCAGTGGGGCGATGTGACGCGCCCCAGGGACTTTAAACAAGGACACTAGAATTCCGCCCTTTGATCTCCGCGCTGAGGACAGCGCGAGAAAGAGCTGCGCGAGCTCCTGCGGCATCTTCACTCCCGCACCGTGTGTTAAGTTTTTACGTCAGCGAGGACTCGCGCCGGCCATCGACAGCGGGAGAAGCGCTGCCTCCGCGTGCTCAGTTCTGCCACTCCGCGCACCAACACTTATCGTCAGCTGTGTGCCCGCATGCCAGTGTGGCACAGCCCCCGGAACTGCACATGCACAACCTTTATCCCATTCTTTCCATTCTTCCTCCTTCAACACTTTCCTTCCCCATTTTACCTAAATAAATTACCCTTTCCCGTAAGACCTCGCCTCGTGTCCGTGCTTTATGGTGCCGCCCGTGCAACATGGGTCGAATCCGTTACAGATCATAACAGTCTACTGCATTTCATTCTTATAATAACGCAAAAACACAAGCGGGGCTGAATGACCAACATCAGCTGACGCAGTAGAACGTCCTGACAATGTTATAATTTTATGGTCATTTATTTCAGTTAATAAATCTACTAACAAATTTAAAGAACACAAGATATAAGACGACACAAAACCCTACACGCGTCTTTTCTAATTACACGTGATAAAATCCAAAGGCTCACTGTATTAACATTTATTTTGTTTAAATTTGATCCTAATAAGATTTAATTTAATTTGAATTCTACATTTGTACTGTAATTTTAGTTCTGTGATTATAAATTTGTTTAACTACAATGTTTTACTTGATTTTATCCGCTACTACGTGCAGTTCTAAAACTCCGTGTCTCATTAATTCAGCAGAGAATGAACTAAGGCATGAGGCGTCAGCTTGTAGTTATATAGCGTCACTCAGCGGTAAAAGCCAGCAAACGCACAAAGCCAAACGGTACCGCCGAGCGCGGCGACGGTAGGACCTACATTCCGATTGAGTAACCACTGTATATACTCAGCAAAAAAAGAAACGCCCCTTTTTCAGGACTGTGTATTTCAACAATAATGTTGTTAAAATCCAAAAAACTTTACAGATCTTCATTGTAAAGGGTTTAAACAATGTTTTCCATGCACGTTCAATTAACCATAATCAATTAATTAACATGCACCTGTGGAATGGTCGTTAAGACATTAACAGCTTACAAAAAGTAGGCATTTAAGGTCACAGTTCTAAAAACGCAGGACACTAAAGAGACTTGTCTAGCGACTGTAAAAAACACCCAAAGAAAGATGCCCAGGGTCCCTGCTCATCTGCGTGAACGTGCATTAGGCATGCTGCAGGGAGGCATGAGGACTGCTGATGTGGCTAGGGCAATAAATTGCCATGTCCGCACTGTGAGACGCCTAAGACAGCGCTACAGGGAGACAGGAAGCACAGCTGATTATCCTTGCAGTGGAAGACCACGTGTACAAAAACACCTGCACAGGATCGGTATATCCGAATATCACACCTGCGTGACAGGTACAGGATGGCCACAACAACTGCCCGAGTCACACCAGGAACACACAATCCCTCCATCAGTGCTCAGACTGTCCGCAATAGGCTGAGAGAGGCTGGAGGAGATGCACTGCAGTACTTCAAGCAACTGGTGGCCACACCAGATACTGACTGGTACTTTTGATTTTGAGCCTCGCTTCATTCAGGGACACATTGTGAAACATTTTTAGTTTATGTCTTATGGTGTTGACTCTTTTAGTGTTCATACAAATATTTACACATTAAGTTTACTGAAAGTAAAAACAGTTGAAAGTCAGAGGACGTTTCTTTTTTTGCTGAGTATATATATATATATATTAGTTGAAAGTGTAACTATTGTATTGTTTTTCTTTCTCTTTTGTATTTATGATGTACTGTCCCTACTTTATATTTGTAATTTTTTTTTTGTTGTTGTAACATAGAAACTTCCCCATTGTGGGATGAATATAGGTATTTTTTATCTTTAGATGCCTTTTGCGGTATTAATAAATTTCTTTGTTTCTCTAGCTCATGTAAAACATCCTTTTTGACTTAGTGTGAAAGCAGTCTAAAAAGTGTTTGGCTTGAGAATGTAATATCAGCTAAGGACTGATTCTAATAACAGTAAAACACTTAACACAGGGACACAGAAACATAGAGACACCCATATGATGCTCTTTACTGATTTATTAGCTTTATTGACAATACTGAAGCTCAGAGATTTTTCAGACTGTTACTTCATTACTTGTTATTTCAGTTGCTGGATTTCCACTCTGTGTGGCTGTCACTGTCGAAAACCAGAACACCGTCATCACCCAGAGTTAGACGACACCGTAGGACGCCTGTGCATTTGGTGTCAGTGGCCCACACAGGTTTGCACGGTGTGTACATCACCAGGTTGCAGTCTTGTTGCATGATCAGGCGATGAGCGTCTCTAACACCACAAGTGTTGGATGCCCACACAGGCCTCCATCCGTACACCACAAAGTTCCCATCTTCCTGAAATGACACATGAGAGATCTGTTACGGATGCATAGAATGTAATTTGCCAATCGAAGAAAAAAAATTAGAATTTGTTATTTTAAACCTACCTAAAAGATTGCCTTGTACTCTCGGTTGTTGGATAACAGGAAGTCTCCCTTATGGAGCTCATCATTGATGGACAAGAAGTTTCTGCTCATGGTTCTGGAAGGGAAAGTCAGATTTAAAAAGTCTGCCTCAGTACAGTAAATGTTTTATCTACACATTAAGGCCAATGATTAGTGCACAAGCTGATCTGAAGATCTAAAACTTTGTTCCTAGCTAATAAACATATATACTGTATAAACATAAGTTCTGTTTGGCCGGTGTAGGCGTTCCTCACTGAATGTTACAGTAGGCAGTACGCCAGGTATTCCAGCTCATAGCTACTGAAACGACAAAATCATCTTTTTTTTCACCAAAGCAATTAGCTAATGAAATGAAAATGATTTATGAGTAGTTATATATAAATTTGTATACTATTTAAAATAAGTTGTTCTTATCACCTACATTGCAGCAGCTATATGTCATGCACATTTAATCGGCGACCGGCACTAGGACCCGGAAGTAAAGCGGTCTCGAACCAGGAAGTATAAGAGGAGTAAACAAACCACGATTCAACGCTCAGTCATTGAGTATGGCCCATGTCGGTTCTGGCTGTCCGTCCACCGATTCGTGAGTACTCACTTTCTTGGGTTTCGCTTTCTGATATTGAGTGTGTTTATAAGACGCGGGTTAAATTTGTGTTTTTCCCTTGCTCCCCTTTCGTGAGAGTCCTTAAACTACCTACTCGCTTTTTTCCGCGTTTGGGTTCACCATCCACGCTACATTGGGCTAATCGCTAAAGCTAAGTCTTCTGGTCTCCTAGGTTAGTTGACTCTGACAGAATGACTGAGCCTAAAGCGGTGAACCCAGCGGATTATGCGCATCTCTGCGATGTGGTTGACCAGCATGCCGAGCTAATCAATAAGCTAACCGGGGAGATCGCTACTCTGCGCCAGGGCGTCCAAGACGTCGCGGCTTTGCGCCGCGAGGTTGCGGAGCTCAGGCAGGAGAACGACAGCTGCGCCGCATCATCCCTCCCCCCCCTTTTTCTGATGTTTTTCTCTCATTACCAGAGAAATGGAATGGCACGGACGGGAAGTGTAGTGTGTTTTTAACAGCGCTCGATCTGGTGTTTGAGTTTAATTCCACCAAATACTCCACCGATCGGCTACGCATTGCTCTACTCATCTCGTTGCTATCTGGGCAGGCAGCAGAGTGGGCCACGGCAGTTCTTAAATCAGACTCGAACACCGCCCATTCGTACAATGAATTCACACGCCAACTCAGACTCACCTTTGAACACCCTGCGGGCGAGGTGGAGACCGACACCAAGCTTTATCACCTGCGGCAGGGTGGATTGTCCTTGAGTCGCTACACCGCGGAATTCAGAACCCTCGCCGTAGGGTAGACACTTCTTGTGGAGACGCCTCGCTCCGGACATCCTACTACAAGGGGCTGGCATCACGTATAAAAGACGAGCTTGCCGGACGAGAGCTTCCAGCCACACTGGAGGGCTTAATCCAGCTGGCCCTCCGCATCGACCAGCGCCTCCTCTCTCGTCCGAAGCCAGCCCCGAGGACCCTGCCGCCTGCTCCCACCAATCACCGTACTGCACCTCCACCACCAACCACTTTCACCACTGCTATCACTGGACCTGTCGGATCTCCACCTCCTGCCGTGGTTGACACCGGAGCCGGGGAACCCATGCAATTAGGACGCGCCTCCCTGACCGTAGCAGAACGCAAGCGCCGGTATCGAGAGGGGTTGTGTGCCTACTGTGGGTCCGCGGCACACCACCAGGCGATCTGCCCTGTTCGTCCGGGAAACGCGCTGCCCCGGTGAGCCGGAGGAGAGACTCACTGGGCTCCCTCCAAATCTCCAGCACGACCGACACCACCACCTCTCGTCTTACTGTTCAGGTAATCCTTCAATTTGGCCACAAACGAGTCAGAAGTGCGGCGTTCATCGACTCCGGTGCCGCCGGCAACTTCATTGACTCAACTTATGCCAGAGAAATGGGGGGAAAAATTGAGGCGTTATCCCAGCCAGTGCAAATCACTTCTGTCGACGGTCGGCCCCTGTCATCCAGCCCCATCACCCACCAGACTCAACCTATCACCCTCATCATAAACCAACACCATGAACCAATTCAATTCCACCTCACACCCATCTCCTCACCTCTCATCATCCTCGGATACCCCTGGCTGCTGCAGCACGACCCTCTCAATTCATGGACCAGAAATCGAATCCTCCAGTGGGGGCCGACCTGCACTGAACTTTGCCTACGGGACCCAGCTGGGACGTGTTCCATGGAGTCCGAGGCCCCCGATGTCGACACCAACGCCATCCCTTCTGCCTATCGTGACCTGGCTGCAGTTTTTTGTAAACGAAGAGCCACCCACCTTCCACCACATTGCCCTTACGACCTGGCGATAGAGCTGCAGTCAGGATCTGTTCCCCCCCGTGGCCATCTGTACTCGGATGACATCCTCATATACTCCCACACCACGGAAGAACATATCCAACACGTCCGGACGGTTCTTAAGAGATTGCTCGCTCACCAACTGTACTGCAACTTGGAAAAATGTGCTTTTCACCAGCACTCCACCACGTTCCTTGGTTTTGTCATCTCGTCCCAGGGTGTGGCCATGGACCCGCAGAAACTTGAAGCTGTTCGTCACTGGCCCCTACCCAGGACTCTCAAACAGCTTCAACGGTTTCTCGGGTTTGCGAACTTCTATCGTCGCTACAGTACAGTTGCAGCACCACTGACCAGTCTGACCAGGCCCTCCTCTCGTCCCTTCCAACTCACTCCTGTTGCCATCTCCGCATTTCAAGAACTTTGCCACCGCTTCACCACTGCCCCCATCCTTCTTCACCCAGATGCCACTCAACCGTTCGTTGTGGAGGTGGACACGTCAGATGTGGGCGCTGGCGCTGTTCTCTCCCAGCGAGGTCCAGGCCAGAAGCTACACCCCTGTGGCTTCATCTCCAAGAAATTCGACCCCACTCAGCAGCGATACAGGGTAGGGGACCGCGAGCTGTTGGCCATAAAGTGGGCTTTGGAGAAATGGCGTCACTGGCTCCAGGGCGCCAGTGAGCCGTTCATGGTCTGGGTGGATCATTAGAACCTCATCACCATCCGGAATCTAAAACAACTTAATCCACGACAGGCACGGTGGGCATTGTTTTTCGAGCACTTCAACTTCCATCTGTCATACCGCCCGGGGTCAAGAACACCAAGGCCGACGTCCTCTCCCGTCAACAAGAAGATGAGGCACCCCGGGCGGACCCTGTGCCTGTCATCCCCACCTCACGGATCATCGCACCTCTCCACTGGGACATAGAAACAAGGGTTCGCCAGGCACAGGCTGCGGAGGCCGGGCCGGCAGGTGCGCCGCCTGGACGACCCTATGTACCCCAGCGTCTGATACCCGAGGTCCTCCAGTGGGGCCACTCCTCGCCCGTCGCAGGACACCCCGGGACCTGGCGAACTCTACAATTTGTAAAACAGGCGTTCTGGTGGCCCACCATGAGGAGAGACATTGAGGAGTTCGTTCAGGTGTGCCCGGTGTGCCCCAGGGCCAAGGACTTAAACCAACCTACCCCCGGATAGCTCCAGCCACTGCCCGTTCCCCAACGGCCCTGGACGCACATCGCCTTAGACATCATCACGGGCCTGCCGGTTTCCGAAGGAAAGAACACCATTTTAACCATCATCGACCGGTTCTCACCGGACTCCCATCAGGACAAGGACACCGCCGAGCTGATATTGGAACACGTAGTCCGCCTCCATGGGTTCCCCAAGGACATCGTCTCGGACAGGGGGCCCCAGTTCACCGCTTGGTTCTGGAAGGCCTTCTGCCGTCTGATCAATTCCACCTGCAGTCTGTCCTCCGGTTATCACCCCCAGACTAATGGTCAGATGGAACGGACCAACCAACAACTGGAGCGCTACCTGAGGTGTTTTGTTTCGGATCGCCAGCGCTCCTGGGCCCGCTACCTCAAATGGGCCAAGCCGTCTCCTCGGCCACCAACCTAAGCCCATTTGAGGTATGTTATGGTTTCCAACCTCCGATGTACCATTGACGTACCATCGGCCCAACAGTTGGTCCGTAGGTGTCGGCGGTTGTGGAACCAAGCAAACCTCGCCATTCAACCCCCTGCTCCTCCTCCCCGGATCTTCGACGGTGGTCCCGCTTACACTGTGCGCCGGATCCTCGACTCGCGCCCTCGGGGCAGGGGCACCCAGTTCCTGGTCGGCTCAGCTCAGTCATTGAGTATGGCCCATGTCGGTTCTGGCTGTCCGTCCACCGATTCGTGAGTACTCACTTTCTTGGGTTTCGCTTTCTGATATTGAGTGTGTTTATAAGACGCGGGTTAAATTTGTGTTTTTCCCTTGCTCCCCTTTCGTGAGAGTCCTTAAACTAAATTGCGTGGTTATCCTACCTACTCGCTTTTTTCCGCGTTTGGGTTCACCATCCACGCTACATTGGGCTAATCGCTAAAGCTAAGTCATCTGGTCTGCTAGGTTAGTTCACCCTGACACTATAAACCCAATTCTCTCACTAGTCTCTATTTTTGATATTAAATGTGTAATTAAAACTTTAAGTAAAAGTGCAATTTGAAACTTTGAGGAAGTGCAATAGTTTCATACCTAGGGATTATGTTCATCTATCATATTTATGATTAAATAGTGCTGTCGCAATGTGTAGAAATACCAAATAAAATCTCTTGAATCTTAAATTTTTTACTTCTTTAAGTTCATAATAGAAAAAACCCATGGCTTGTCATTATATTGAGAAACTGCAAAGAGGTATAAACTCCTCTGTCCTGAGGAAGTAACAGCTTTACATCCGCATGAACACCAGCCTGACCTACTATAATGGCTGCAGCTCTAGAAAACGAATCAACAACCTCTGACCAATCAAAATTTAACAGTGTTATGGTACAATACTGCATTTCTAATGTGTGCAAGTTATCCAAATATCGTGCTGATGGTGATGTGTAATCAGCGTCACTTACCTGCACAGTGAAAGCGAAAGAGAGATGACAAGAATCAATGAGCTGCTGTGGAGATCGGGGCTGAGTGATGGGGTTTATATAGACAGGACTCTCACTCTCATTGGCTGGGGTTTATTATAGACAGATAGCGCACTTGCAGATTGTAAATATGTGACCAAGCGTAATTATGATTGAGATAACTGCATATGTGCCGTATTGAATCAAAATACTTTTACCTTGAATTAAAATTTTGTCTCATCAGTCCACAGAATATCTTGGAGATAATCAAGATATTTTTTGGCAAATGTGAGACGAGCTGTCACGCTCTCAGCGCGCCGCGCTGATCAAAGACCGCTCTCGTCTGCTGACATTTCCCTTCTCACGCTGTCATGCTCTCCACCACGCTGGTTTGTTTTTCCCACGCTGTCATCTCTCCTCACACACCCCCGGACCTCCCCGCCGGCACACCGGCTTCTCATCTGGCGCTGATTTCTTCCGGCTTATAAGGAGGTCTTACGCTTTGTCCCCGTTTTTGCCTCTCGCCTCACGCTTAGGATTTATCATCACACTCGGATTTAACGGCTTTGAACTTTCACTTTCGTTTTTCGACTACGGCTCTGCTTAGTGTTTGTTTTGGCTCATTGCCCCCGCTGACAGATTACACGGCTTTGGACTTCCGCTCTCGCCCCTCGACTACGACCCAGATTCGCCCTTCTACTGCAACACTGCTCCTTATCTCTTCTCACTGCTCTGCTCGCCCAACGCCTCACAGAACCACCTGCCTCTCTGCACCTGGATCCATCTCTCCGCCTGCTCGTTCTCACCCCGTGACAGAATAATCCAGCCAGTTATGGATCCAGCAGAGTACGACAGGATGAGAGTGGCTCTGAAGAACCAGGGCACTCTGCTCGGGAAGCAGCAGCAAGAGCTCCTCACCACCAGGCAGACTCTCGCCAACATCACCACGGAGATGCAACATCTCCGATTAGACTCAGCACGGTCCACAAGCACTGAAGCCCAGCGCGAACCACGCTTGCCAGCCCCACCCACCTACGCAGGGGAGCCAGGTACATGCAGATCTTTTCTCTCCCAGTGCTCACTGATTTTCGAGCTACAAGCCTCCACCTTCTCCTCAGAACGGTCGTGGGTGGCTTACGTCATCACCCTCCTTACAGGCAGAGCCCGAGAGTGGGGCACGGCCCTCTGGGAAGTTCGCGATCCATGTTGCTATGACTTTGGTGCCTTCTCCAAGGAGATTCTCATATTGGCAGGGAGGCTGGGAGCAGGCTGTTGAGGCTCCGCCAGGGAGCCCGCTCCACTTATGATTTCGCCATTGAGTTTCGGACCCTCGCTGTCACCAGTGGGTGGAACAACAGGGCCCTATCTGACACCTTCCTCGAGGGTTTGTCGGACACAGTCAAGGACCAGCTGGTCTCCCAGGAGCTTCCCACCGACCTCAATGAACTCATGGACCTCGCCGGCCGGGTCGACGCGCGTCACTGTTCAAGGCAGGCCTCCAGAGGACTACTCTCTGCTCGGAGACCCTCCTTTCCCAGAACATCTCAAGAACCTCCTTCTCCGAGAGAGCCCAAGCAGGAAGGGCCTATGCGGCTAGACAGGACCCATATCTCCGAGGAGCAGAGACGGCGCCGTCGCCAGGAGGGAGCCTGCTTCTATTGCGGGTCCTCAGGACATGCACTCAAGACCTGCCCATTAAAGAGGAGACGTCCTCTAGTCAGACTGGGAGCACTAGGAGGCGCTTCTCCAGATAGACTCCCAGAACCTCGTCCCCTACTCCTCGCTACGCTAATCGTCGGCGGCAAAGCTCACGGGATTTAGGCGCTCAGCGACTCCGATTCTGACCGTAACCTTATCAGCACTGCTACAGTCAGGAAGCTAGAGGTTTCCTGCACTCCTGTTAAACCCCCACTCTCGGGTTCAGGCCCTAGATGGCACTCCCCTACCCGCCATCACACGACGCACCCTCCTACTTACCCTAAGGACCTCAGGTAACCATTTTGAGGAGATCAGTCTGCTGGTCATTGATAGATCCCATGCTGCTGTGGTTCTTGGTTTGCCCTGGCTTGCCCTTCACTGTCCCCAGATTGACTGGACTAAGCAGACCATCACGGGCTGGGGCTCCTCATGTTCCAAGTCTTGTCTTCTCTCTGCTCTTCCTTCTGCTCCAGCTAAGCCGGAGGACCCTCCAGACATCTCTAATGTTCCCGCTGAATACCACGATCTCAAGTTAGTCTTCAACAAGGCTCGGGCTACCTCACTCCCTCCTCACCGACCCTATGACTGTCCTATTGACCTCCTTCCCGGCACCTTCCCTCCAAAGGGCCGTCTCTACTCCGTGACGCGCCAAGAGCAAGGAGCCATGAACGAGTACATCACGGGGGCCCTCGCCGCTGGCATCATCCGCCCGTCCTCCTCACCCGCAGGTGCAGGGTTCTTCTTCGTCAAAAAGAAAGACGGGTCCCTTCGCCCATGCATAGATTACAGAGGGCTCAATGAAATAACCGTTACCCCTTACCACTCATGTCCACAGCCTTCGAGCTTCTCCAGGGAGCCACAATCTTCACTAAGTTAGACCTGCGCAATGCATATCATCTCGTCCGTATTAGGGAGGGTGACGAGTGGAAGACCGCCTTCAATACCCCGACCGGGCATTATGAATACTTGGTAGTGCCTTTTGGACTCACCAATGCCCCCGCCGTTTTCCAGAGCCTGATTAACGACGTACTCAGAGACTTTTTGAACCTCCATGTATTTGTCTATTTAGATGACATCCTAATCTTCTCTCACGACCTGGAGGAGCCACGTTCGCCAAGTATTACAGAGACTTCTCGAAAACAACTTATACGTTAAGGCGGAGAAGTGCAAGTTCCACACGACGACTACCATTTTTCTAGGGTTTGTCATCTCCCCCTCACAGCTGGAGATGGAACCGGCCAAGGTTCAGGCAGTCTCCAACTGGCCAACCCCAGCCTCGCGACGAGACCTCCAACGATTCCTTGGTTTTGCCAATTTCTACCGCCGGTTCATTCGAGGATACAGCTCTGTCGCCGCCCCATTAACCTCTCTGACTTCCTCCAAGACGCCCTTCTGTTGGAGTGAGGAGGCAGAGAGAGCCTTCGCCAAGCTCAAGAGAAGGTTCACCTCAGCTCCCATACTAATCATCCCCGACCCTTCCCGCCAATGCGTAGTGGAGGTGGATGCATCAAACACAGGTGCCGGAGGGGTCCTGTCCCAAAGGTCGCCACAGGATAACAAGCTGCACCCCTGTTCCTTTTTTTCCCATAGTCTATCCCCGGCTGAGAAGAACTACGACGTGGGCGATCGAGAGCTACTAGCCATCAAGCTAGCGCTAGAGGAGTGGAGGCACTGGCTGGAGGGAACCGAGCTCCCGTTTCTAGTATGGACTGATCACAGGAACCTCGGATACCTACATAAGGCCAAGAGGCTTAATGCCTGACAGGCTCGCTGGTCCCTTTTCTTCTCCCGGTTCAACTTTGTCTGTCCTACCGACCAGGCTCCAAGAACACCAAGCCTGATGCTCTATCACGCCAGTTCTCATTTCCCCATTTCCCTCTCTGCACCTGGATCTATCTCTCCGCCTGCTCATTCTCACCTCGTGACACGAGCTTTGTGTTACTTTTGGTTAGCAGTGGCTTTCTCCCAACTCTCCAATGGATGCCATGATTTTTATTGTTAAATCATGAACACTGACCTTAACTAAGGAAACTACAACTACCCAATTTTGGTACTCTGGACTCTCCTAGGAATATTCACTACTGTTCCAAGTTTTCTGCATTTTTGATAATGACTCTTTCTGTGATTCACCTTAAAAATGGCTTTGTAACCTTGTCAAGATTGATACATGTCAATTACATTGTTTCTCATCTGTAATTATGTCGCTTTTTGGGATCTTTCAGCATGCTACACTTTGCCAAACAGATTCTGGGTGTGGCAAGTGGGTTTGGACATATTTTTTTCCTAAATACTGTCAGTGAAATCATCATTTAAAAACTGCATTTTGTATTTGCTCAGGTTATCCTTGTGTGACAAAAAAAAAACAGAAAGGGACAAATACTTTTTACTTTTTACTATATATTACATCCATGTAGGGCTGTAGCTATCGAATATTTTAGTAATCGAGTATTCTACCAAAAAATTTAACCAATTAATCGATTAATCGGATAATATGTACTTTTGCTTAATTAAACACCAATGTAAAATATATAAGAGAAACAAAGATTAATTGGTTTTTTTTTTTAGATTTTTTATTTTTATTTTTATAAACTTTTATTTTTTAAATGCCTACAGCATTTTATCAAAAATAAACATTGTCATTAATCACAATACAAGGAATAGCTTATACCCCTATTTTACCTATGCGGTTTGACTTGCAGTGAAATGCGGTGTTAGGCACTGCAAGGTTTCATCATCTCTTGGCTCGCTGATAATTTTATCGCTCCCTTCCATTTTTCAGCCCGCAACAGAATGCGCCATCAAATCAATACTTAGCTAACTGTTTGCGTCTCCTTCCACTTTGTGGGTGATGTAAGCGCTTCTTCTTCGTTGGTGTTTACTGGTGGCTTGCATCCGGAAGCGCACTTTGTCAAAAGCGTGCTGTCAACAAATAATTGCGCAAAAACATAACGCTAGCTTTTGAAATTAATTAAACGAAGCTTCGGGGCAGAAGATTTTGCCTTGATCATTTTTTGTAATCGAATTACTCGATTTACTCGAGGAATGGTTTCAGCCCTAAAGTGCATCTGGTTGAAGGTGGCTTATGAGACTTAAATATCATAAACCCTGAGTATTGTGGAGACATTCAAGGTTCTATAATTGTAATCATTAATAATCATAATATTTTGAATGATCCAAACATTCCAATCATGTTTTCTTTCTTAGCATGATTTATTAGGGTGATTCACTGCTGTTATTAATACCCCCCCCCCTCATGTCATTTAATCATGTTTTATTTGTTCTGAAACCTGTGTACTCTGTATCCCACCTAGTGCACACTTGCATGCAGTCATTTATGTCACTTTACTAGAATATGAGAAGGGTCATGGAGGAAATTGTGTTTTTGGGGTGGGAGCTTTGTTAGGGAATGCAATGTCATTGCACTGCAGAGTTTGATCTTGGATAAAATCTGTCTCTGAATATTGAAGTACAGATTCAAATGGCCCAGTAGCATAGTAACTTCAGAATGTTTCTGGATCTCGGGAGGCAGCATAATCGAAGTATGCTATTAAGTGAGGGCAAGGAGGGCCAGTGTTTATGACTCTCTGAAGTAATGTATTGTCAGACATCACATTAATTTTTTTAATGTAATTATGTAATTTCATTACATATATATTATAATACTTAGCATGTAGTATGATGCTATAGCTGTGCACCTTTATCTTTTTATTTCCTTTTTTTCCTAAACTGAGCACCTAAGGCTTTCATCATGGTTATTTTTATTCAACGAGTATCAGGACATTACAATTACATTACAGGACAATAGTGAGAAAAAAGAATAAATTCGTTAAATCCAGCCGAAACAATCTGGTAACCATTAAACCAGAAAAAGGCCAAATAAGTAATCGAAGTCTACCTCTAAAGTTTGGACTTCTCAACATTAGATCCCTTGCGCCTAAAGCACTTATTGTTAATGAAATGATATCAGATTATTGCCTTGACGCACTTTGCCTCACCAAAACCTGGCTTAAACCAAATGAATAAATTGGTCTGAATGAATCTACTCCGTCAGGATATTTTTATAAGCATGAGCCCCGTCTAACTGGTCGCGGTGGTGGTGTCGCCACTATCTACAAAGATGTACTCACTGTTACTCAGAAAATAAGGCCCAGGTTTAACTCATTTGAAGTGCTCGTCATTAATGTTGCACTTAATGAAATACATAATAAACCCGCGCTATATTTTACAATGGCCACCGTGTACAGACCCCCAGGGCCATATGCAGATTTTCTTAAAGAATTTGGACATCTGCTATCAGACCTAATTGTTAACTCTGACAAAGTACTGATAGTAGGTGACTTTAACATTCATGTAGATGATGCTAACGACACTTTAGCCCTCGCATTTATGGACTTACTAAATTCCTTTGGGGTTAAACAAAATATAAATGGATCAACTCACCGCTGTAATCATACACTAGATTTAATTATATCTCATGGTATAGATGTTTCTAATATAGAGATTTCACCTCAAAGTGATGATATCACAGATCATCACCTCCTGATATATACTCTACCCATAGAACAGATTAGCTGTGTCTCTCCACGTTATCGATTTGTTAGAAATATGAATCCGACTACTAAAGACAGATTCACAAGTAATCTACCGGATCTGTCCCAAATTCTTATTAGACCCCTAAATGCAGACGATCTAGATGAGGTGACTAGCAGCATGGGTACTATTTTTACCAGTACATTAGACACTGTTGCTCCCATCAGATTAAAAAAAGTCAGAGATAAAACACTTGCTCCTTGGTACAATAGTCATACTCGCGCCCCAAAGAGAGCAACCCGTAACCTTGAGCGAAAATGGAGAAAAACTAAATTAGAAGTTTTTCGAATTGCGTTTAAAGACAGTATGTGCAGCTATAGACGGGCTCTAAAAACCGCTAGGACTGAGCATCTTAGCCAACTGATAGCTAGAAATTAAAATAATCCCAAGTTCTTATTTAGTACAGTAGCCCGCCTAACAAAACCTAAGATGCCTGCAGAGAGTACTCCACAACATTTTAGTAGTGAAGATTTTATGGACTTTTTTAATGAAAAAATCGATAGCATAAGGAAGAAAATAACAGAGGTTCAACCTCTAATAGCATCTCATGATCTAGTTCAGCCTAGAGCTTCACATTTAGATTTTCAGTGCTTTACAGGTATAGGACAGGAAGAGCTGTATAAACTTATCACCTCAGCTAAATCAACAACGTGCCTGTTAGACCCAATACCAACCAGATTTTTAAAAGAAGTGATGCTTACAGTTGGAAAGCCACTTCTAAACATTATTAATTCTTCATTATATCTAGGTCACGTCCCTAAACCTTTGAAGCTGGCAGTTATTAAGCCGCTTCTTAAAAAATCTAATTTGGACACGAATGAAATAACAAATTACAGACCGATTTCAAACCTTCCGTTCATATCAAAAATATTAGAAAAAGTAGTATCAGCTCAAATATGCACATTCTTGCAGGAAAACAACATCCTAGAAGAATTTCAGTCAGGTTTCAGGCCCCATCATAGTACAGAAACTGCACTAGTTAAGATTGCAAACGACTTGTTTTTAGCCTCAGACCAAGGCTGCATCTCAATACTAGTCTTACTTGATCTAAGTGCTGCATTCGACACCATAGATCATAATATTCTCATAGATCGCCTACAAAATCATATAGGTATTCAGGGGCAGGCATTAAAATGGTTTAGATCATACCTGTCTGATCGATACCATTTTGTAGATCTAAATGGAGTACCGTCTGATGTAATGCCAGTGAAATATGGAGTCCCACAAGGGTCAGTTTTAGGACCTCTTCTGTTCTCAATTTACATGCTTCCCCTGGGAAACATCATTAGAAGGCATGAGATTAGTTTCCATTGTTATGCTGATGATACCCAATTATACATCTCAACAAAACCAGATGAAATACCCAAGTTGTCTAGACTAACCGAGTGTGTCCAGGACATAAAAGATTGGATGGCCAATAACTTTCTTTTACTAAATTTAGATAAGACAGAGATATTGCTCATCGGCCCGAAAACCAGCACACAACAGCTTTCATAATTCAGCCTGCGTTTAGAAGGATGTACTGTTACTACCAGCTCAACAGTAAAAGACCTGGGCGTGATATTAGACAGTAACTTGTCTTTTGAAAATCATATTTCCAATATCACAAAAACAGCCTTTTTCCATCTTAGAAATATTGCCAAACTTAGGAGTATCCTATCCGTATCTGATGCAGAAAAGCTAGTTCATGCATTCATGACCTCCAGACTGGACTATTGTAATGCATTACTAGGTGGTTGTCCTGCATCCTCAATAAACAAGCTACAGTTAGTCCAAAATGCAGCCGCCAGGGTTCTCACTAGATCCAGAAAATATGATCATATAACACCTATATTATCATCCCTGCACTGGCTACCTGTTCGATTTAGAATTAATTACAAAATAGTACTACTTACATACAAGGCTTTAAATGGTTTAGCTCCCACATACCTAACCAGTCTTTTGATACGCTATAATCCACCACGTCCCTTAAGATCACAAAACTCCGGACTTCTGGTAATTCCCAGAATTTTAAAATCCACAAAAGGGGGCAGGGCATTTTCATATTTGGCTCCAAAGCTTTGGAATAGCCTTCCAGACACTGTTCGGGGAGCAGACACGGTTTCCCAATTCAAAAGTAGACTCAAGACGCATCTCTTTAATCTGGCATACGCATAACTCATCCCATAACCACATACTCCAGTACACCTATCCCGAATGGCAACTATGCTAATTCTCTCCATCTTTTCTGTATTTTTCTACCCATCCCGAGGCATCTGGAGATTGTGCCAGCTTTAGTAGACAAAGGCCAACCCTGCGAGGTTTCTAAGGCATCTTGAGAAGGACCTGCTCCAGCTAGATTCTGCTTTATGATGGCTGGAGCTACCATCCTGCTCCTGTGCTTCCAGTGATCCAGACCCCATCTGCCCTCTGCACCTACTGCTGAACTGAATCTACACAACTTCTGTTATATTGAACTTTCACCTGCACAACACACATGATGTTATTTCTATCTGTTATCACCCAGATGAGGATGGGTTCCCTGTTGAGTCTGGTTCCTCTCAAGGTTTCTTCCTATTGCCATCTCAGGGAGTTTTTCCTTGCCACTGTCGCCGTCACCCTTGGCTTGCTCATCAGAGACATTTCATTCATTTTCATTCATCATTCATTCATCATTCATTTCATTATTATTCATTCATTCATCATTCATTTCATTATTATCTTTTTTTTTTTTTTTTTTTGTGAAGCTGCTTTGAGACAATGACCATTGTTAAAAGCGCTATATAAATAAAATTGAATTGAATTGAATTGAATTAGGGCTGCAACAACTAATCGATAAAATCGATAATTATCGATAATGAAATTCGTTGTCAACGAATGCCGTTATCGATTAGTTGGGCTGCGCACGTTACTGAGAAGCGCGACCCCAAGATGCACAAATACACACAGCCGCTCGCGCAATGGAGGTTACAGAAGCGCCGGCAGGAAAAAGCGCGCGCCCCGAGTCCTCCAAGGTATGGGAGTGATTTACATTAAACGCCTCTAAGAAGACGGTAACCTGCACGCTATGCAAGACCGAGCTTTCATGGCATGTCATGCACGAACACTTAAAGAGAAAACGTGTTGGTGTTACGGATGGCGAAACGTCAGCAGGGTCGGTAAAAACTGTATCTCATCGTGTAAAAGTTGTATAGTTTAAGTGCTTTTAGTTTAAACTGTTTGCTAACTTCGGGACAGTCGCGCTAGATCTGTTCACGTGCTACTCGCTAGCATTACATTGCGCAATCACCTCATGAGCAATAGTGATTAGTTAAATGGCGCTATTTTAGATCAGCTTAATTTACACGGTGTGAATAACAGTAGAATATTACATTTAGTGATTGTTGTGGTTTTCAGCGAATGCAAATAACAGTATATTTGTGACTATTAGCTTTTTGCATTTCTACAGTTTTTTTATAGTCCACTACAAAGTTTAGCTGTTTATATCTTATCAACTGAATATATCAGTGTATTTTTTTTTACTATATATATATATATATATATATATATATACACTGTATATATTATATACTACATTTCATTTAAGGTTTAAAATGTCCAAATTAAACATTATTAACTCTATATGTGGCTTTTGAATTTTATTTGTATACATAAATAATACCCTGATTTATGTTTTTTTTAAATAGTTATAAGCGAAATATCAAATGAAAGAAGCGGTTAGGTTTTATCCGATTAATCGATTAATCGAAAATGTAATCGCCCAACTAATCAATTATCAAAATAATCATTAGTTGCAGCCCTAAATTGAATGTTCCAGGATGCAGCCGATGGCAACATCAATGAATACTCTCACTCTGTTATAGGGTATATCAGTAAGTGCATTGCTGACACTGTTCCTAAATCCACTGTCTGCTTCTACCCCAACCAAAAGCCATGGGTGAATCAGGCGATCCACACTAAGCTGAGAGCATGGACATCTTCCTTCAATTCAGGGAACCCAGATGACTACAAAGCTGCCAGCTATGACTTCAGGAAAGCCATCGGAGATTCTAAGAGAAAGTACATGGGGAGGGTGGAGTCCACTTAACACAGTCAAGACCCCAAGCGTCTGTGGAGTGGAATACGCTGCATCACTAATTACAAAGGAGCAAGCAAGAATGTGACACCACTTAACGCAACACGCCCAGACAAGATGACACCTACTATGCTCGGTTTGATGTGAACAATACAGCACCTGCCACTAGAACACATGTGAATAGGAATGACCCTATACTCATTCTGGAGACGGCTGAGGTGAGACGAGCACTCAAAAAAGTTAATCCGCACAAAGCCTCAGGTCCTGACAGCATCCCAGGCAGGGTCCTGAGAGCATGCGCCGACCAAATTACGGTGGTGCTCACCAGTATTTTCAACCTCTCTCTGAATCACTCAGTGGTACCTACCATCTTTAAGGCATCCACCATTGTTCCTATACCAAAAAAACAAAACATCTCTTGTCTCAATGAGTATAACCCAGTGGCACTAACATTAGTCATTATGAAGTGCTTTGAGTGACTAGTCAACCTACAACCTACAGACCAAAGAGGGCCATCGACTTAGCCACACACACCGTTCTCACCCACCTGAACAGAGTGAGAATGCTCTTTGTAGACTACAGCCCTGCATTCAACACCATCATTCCCTCAAGACTGGTTAAGAAACTTGCTGATTTGGGTCTGGATATCTCCATGTGGAGCTAAATCTTTGACTTTCTGACCAGCATCTCATGTGTGGTAAAAATCGGTAGCCACACTTCATTATCAACAACCCTCAGTAGAAATGCACCACAGGGGTGCATTCTCAGCCCTCATCTGTACTCTCTGTTCACTTATGACTGCACTGCTAAACATAGCTCATACTACATCTACAAGTTTGCAGACAACATAATTATTCTAGGTCTCATCACAGATCAGGATGAGACTGTCTACAGAGAAGATGATAGTGGACTATAGGAGGCAGGGGGTCGGACATTCCCCTATCTACATCTATGCCGCCGAGGTGAAGAGAGTAAACAACTTCAAATTCCTTGGCATCAATATCACAAATGACGCCTCCTGGACAACACAAATGACTTCTCCTGGACTTCTTCTGACACAGTGGTAAAGAGAGCTTGTCATGGGCTCTATTTCCTGCGGAGGCTGAGGAGGTTTGCATAAAGACCAGCACCCTCATAAACTTCTACAGGTGCACCATCGAGAGCCTGCTGACGTATCACAGTGTGGTATGAAAACTGCTTCAGCCAAAGCACTGCAAAAAGTGGTGGAAATTGCAACATACATCATTAATACCACACTCCCATCCACACAGGATATATACCACAGACAATGCCTGCAGAAAGCATGGTGCATCATCCAGGATCACAACCACTCCGCATGCAGACTCTCTGTTGGCATCTGGTTGGTGGGACAGGAGCCTGTCCACACACACTAAGAGACTGAAGGACAGTTTTTATCACTGGGCTATTAGAATTCTTAGTTCGAGTGGATAGCTGAGTCATGTAAAATAACACACCACTTTTCTGGTCCCCAAAAATTTTAAACTAGCAGATGATATCACTGCAATGGCGGAAACACTTGCACAGCAAACTTAATTGTAACTAACAATGGGCAAGGAGCTAACTTAACAACTTGAGTAAACACACACTTTATTCACTTGACTAATTAACAATTATTTATCGACTAATCCGCTTCATCAAACGAAATCTCTCAAGTTTAATCTCCCGCTCCGCTGCCCCTCTCTCTCCCTCTACCGCTTGTAACCACACACACCATCCCGTTTTTTTCGTGGGCGGGTCTTAAACTATTCAAGCCAATCAGAACTAAAGATCAATCTAACCTGTAAGGCAAAAGCACATTTTTCCGTGAGGCACTCAGACTTGCTACAGCCAGTCACAGAAATTCCTAAAGACACAGGCACCAATTATGCACCTCTTTTATGAAGTTTTAAGAGATTAAAAGAAACCAATAAAGAAGACAACCTAACCCAATACCATACAGAAAGTTTAGTGGGTTACAAAAAAAAGTAGTAAAAAAAAAAGGAAACAATATGATTTTATTTCATATTTTCGTCTCTCCTGCATCACTTGTGGATGCATATTCACAAGCGTACCATGACACAAACGTGTGGTGGTGCCACACGCCTGGATTGGGGTGCTCTCATGAACACTCAGCCACAAGTGACGCAGTAGATGAAAATGTAGAATAAGGTCATTATGCAAAAAAAGTACTCTTGTAGTTTCATAACATTATAGTTAAACCACTGATGTCACATGGATTACTTTGTCAATTATCTGGGCCTTGAGCGTGGTAGTACCTTTGCTGGTCTATGCTGAAAGCTTTCTGATTTTATCACACAAATATCTTACATTGGGTTCCAAAGATGAATGAAGGTCCTACAGTACAGGTTTGGAACAACATGAGCCTGAGTAATTAATGACTGAATTTTAATTTTGGGGTGAACTAACCCTTTAAAGTTTCATTTCAAATAAGTGTAATTATCATAATGCTGCTTGATAAGTGCAAAAACTATGCAGAGAAGTGATTCTTAACAGCTAAAGTGTTTCTGAACAACAGAACACAACTCTTATAAAATAACAATATTACCAACACTAATTTTAAATACTTAGAAATAATAATAGGTAGCGATATCATGATCAACTTACAACAATAAATTATAACAATAAAATTAAGGCTGCAGTGAACTCACTGCTGTATTAATTTGTTGCACAAGTTCAGTCAATTTCTGTCTAACAGTTCCTTTCTTGGACTTGAAGATTGTGACAAACCTTTGTGTGTAGCGATGCAAGGCACCAAAGAAGTCACTCTGCAGATCTGTGATGGCTATCCTTTGGAACTCTGCAAACACCTACAGTACAACAGAAGCAAAAAAGACAGTGACTAAAGAAGCTTGGTTCTTGGTTCACAGTGTGAATATTTGTCTATGCATGGTCAGCCCACTGGGTACCAGGCCAAGCCTAAAAAAATGCTGTTTAACATGGTGGAAAACTAAATTAATGAGCACATACTTGTCTCTCTCTGTAGAGAGCGCTGGCCACCGCTCCTGCAATGCTTTCACTGGAGTCTCTGCATCCACAATCTCACATCAAACAATCAAACAATTGAAAAAAGGCAAAAAAGATTTTTAGGCAATAAAGGAACAATTTGTGGTACCTACTAGGTTTAAGTGGTCAGACCGTGTTCTTCTAGCACCATATAATATAAAAATTCTTTGGTAAATATGTACTACAAAAAAAAAAATAGGACAAGCAGAAAAGAAACATTCACATACAAGTTGCTTGCTTGATTACCTTATCATTCTTTAAAAACGTAACAAAGCTTCAGATGTCAAAAACCTCCCTGCTGCTTCATTTAACATCTAATAATGGGCGCCGATTCACCTGTTATGAGCTGAGCATGCACAAAGTCTATTACACATGCTCTGACAAGTCTTGCTTCTTCTTTTTCTTCTTCATTATTCTTGGGTGCACCGCTGCCTCTCATTGGTGCAGTAACATCATTGCTTCCTTTGTTGCTACTTATGTGTTGCAAGTAAACATCACTAAAACTATTAAGTAAATTGTTTTACTCACTCTGCAATTAAGTGTAACTCAACAAAACCTTGTAAGAAGTATAGTTTTAAATTTTTGAGTAAAGTTTACTATTTATATGCGAGTTAGCAAAGCTATTGGAATTTACAGTGTGGCATTTGTGTTGTCTGACCATTCCAGTTTGCTGTTCGGATAACCAACCAGGTATTTGTCCCCTCTTACACTGTAAACCCTAATGCTCAAAGTAATTAAACATATTGAGTACTGTTAACTTAAATAATTACAATTAGTTCAAATTAATAGACCTTTATGAGTACTTAGAACTTAGTATTTATGAGTTTGTAGAAATTACACTTTTCAAGTTAGCTGAACAAATTTGATATTTTAAGTATCTGTAAGTACTTAAGTAAAAGTAACTGTCACCTTAAAGTTCCACTAACTTAAAATCTTTCAGACTAGCGATTTTGTGTCTGGCATTATCATGGCAATAGGGCACTGGTGGCTCAGTGGTCGGTGTTTCACCTGCCATGCAAAAGGCTTGGGTTTTATTCCCAACAACTGGATGAAGGTTGTCACCAGCCCAGATAAAATGGGAGGGTTGTGTCAGGAAGGGCATCTGACCTGTGCCAAGCTTGTGTGCGGGCCGGATTGTCTGCTGTAGTGACCCATTGCTGGGAGCAGCCGAAAGACCAACAATTTATTTAATTTGATTTGTTTCATTCTGTTAACGTGCAAATAATTTGTGATGCAAATTTGTTGTTATTAAACTTCGTTGCACGGTGGCCTGGAGGAACACACGACTCGTTCGTTCTGCAGAATAGCTCTGTGGGTGTGCGTCTCCAAGAAGGCGCTGTTGAGGATGGCTGGCTCATTGGTGAATTTAAGGCTACAACATGTTTAAAATGCTATTGTAGGGCTATGAACAATTACTTAAAACTATTTCATCATTAGGTGATCAAGGTTACCCGCTAAAGCCATGGCTAATGACCCCCCTAACCAACCCGAGGACCAAGCAGGAACAGGCGTACAACTGTGCCCATGCGCGCTCAAGGAGCACAGTTGAGCGCGCAATAGGCCTGCTGAAAGGACGATGGCTGTGTCTGTCAAGCACGGGAGGGACACTGCAGTATCAGCCAGAAAAAGCATGCAAAATCATCATGGCTTGCAGTGTGCTACACAACTTGGCCATCAGACAGGGCATCCCTTCGCAGGAACCCCCAAGATCAGACGGCCCTATGCCCGATGCAGTGCCCCTGCCACCTCCTAATGCCGCTGGCATTCAGAAAAGACAGAGGATTATACAGACATTTTAGGTAAGTCTGGCCATTGGTCGAGTGCAGAAACATTACAGCGATTTCATTTTGTGTTTTGCAGCTTCGTGGAAACAAATAACTGAAATCACATTAGTCAGCGGTTTATGGTTTATTAGCAATTGTATTTGCGCAAGAGGCAATCTGTTTCAGAGACTCGTTGATTTGAATCAATAAATTCGTTATGTTGCTCAGTTGATCCTTTAGGTCATTAATGGATTTTGTTGTTTCCTTTTAATTTTGTAGCACCGCCTCACTCAGCACTCTTGGCGCACGGCGCATGGAAGGGGCAATGGATGGGCCCGGCTCCTCAAGCTCCTCAGGCACAACGGGTGTCGCTATTAAGGAAACACATGTTCACATTAATTTAATTGAGTTTATCCTATTAATGATTTCATTAACAGTTTACAAATTAAAATAAAATGTCTGCAAACACAATATCCTATTCCAGTTGGTTTATTTTACCTTCACTTTGGGTGTTAGATGGCCCGGTTTGTTCTGTCGCAAGAGCATCAGTGTCACCGTCCTTAGTAATCCCGGACAGAGCCGTGTCTCCGATGATGCAGGCTATGCGGTTGTCCAATGGGGAAAGTTCCGTTGTTGTCTGTGTCACGCTCTCAGCGCTCCGTGCTGATCAAAGACCGCGTCATTCATTTGACATTTCCGTTCCCACGCTGTCAGGCTCTCATCACGTGGGCATGCTTTCTGACGCTGTCATCGCTCATCCCGGACCGCCCCGCCGGCACACCTGTTTCCCATCTGGCGCTGATTTCACCCAGCTTATAAGGAAGCGCAGCGCGCTGCCTCGCCGCTGGATTATTGTGTGTTGTTTCGCGTTTTTTGTTCATGCAGTTTCACGTTGCCAACCTCGCCTGTTTTCTCGATTCCGCCTTTCGTCTCACGATTCTGATTCTGTCTCTTCACTTGGATTTAACGGCTTCGAACTTTCGCTTTCATTACTCGACTACAGCTTATTATCACGTCTCGGCATTGACACTACGTTGACGGATTTCACGGCTCAGACCCACGCTCGCGCCCTCTCGACTACGGCTTGTGCTCACGTCTCGGCATTGACGCTACGCTGACGGATTTTACGGCTCAGACCCACGCTCGCGCCCTCTCGACTACGGCTTATTATCACGTCTCGGCATTGACGCTACGCTGACGGATTTCACGGCTCCGACCCAAGCTCACGCTCTCCCTACTACGACATCTCCACGCCTTCGCATTTACTCCGCGCATACGGATTTCACGGCTCCGAGCGCGCGCACCTGCTAACTCAGTCACGCCCCTACATTGTTCGACCAAAGCCACTCGCGTGCTGCTTCTGCACCTGCTCCTGGATCCATCCACCAAGCCCAAGAGTCTCCAGATCCCTGACAGAATAATCCAGCCATCATGGATCCAGCAGGACTGGACAGAATGAGACAAGCACTGGAGAGTCAAGGCGCGCCCCTTGGAAAACACCAGGAGGAGCTCGCCACCACCAGGCAGACGCTAGTTGATGTCACAGCCCCGTGCAGCATCTCCAGACGCCCACTGCTCGGGTCTTAACCCCAGAGCCCCCACGAGAGCCACGCCTACCAGCCCCTCCCACCTACAGAGGGGAACCGGGAACCTGCAGATCGTTCTTGTCTCAATGTTCACTGATCTTCGAACTACAAGCCTCCACTTTTTCTTCAGAAAGGTCCCGGGTGGCCTACGTGATCACGCTCCTCACCGGAAGAGCCCGGGAGTGGAGTACGGCCCTCTGGGACGCTCGCAATCCATGCTGTGAGAGCTTCGAGAGTTTTTCGGGAGAGATGAGGAGGGTCTTTGACCGCTCTTACGTCGGCAGGGAGGCCGGGACCAGACTACTGCGCCTTCGCCAAGGGTCACGATCTGCGTATGACTACGCCATTGAGTTTAGGACACTAGCCGCCTCGAGTGGATGGAACAACAGAGCCCTAGCGGACGTTTTCCTGGAAGGGCTGTCAGAGGCACTCAAGGACGAACTAGTCGCCCGTGAACTCCCCTCCGACCTTCACGAACTTATGGATCTCGCGGGGAGGATTGACTCACGTCTTCGTTCCAGACGCCCTACCCGGAGGTCCCCCCCTACTAGGAGATCACCTCCTCCCAGAGCACCTCGCCCATCCTCTCCCCCATCTCAGAGCGACCAGGAGGAGCCCTTGCAGCTGGGCAGAACCCACATCTCCGAACAGGAGAGACGCCGCCGCCGCCTGGAGGGAGCCTGTTTCTACTGCGGTAGTTCCGATCACGTTCTCAGAAACTGCCCGGTAAAAGGAAACGCCCTCTAGTCAGACTGGGAGCCCTAGAGGGCGCTCCTCCAAAAAGACTCCCAGAACATCGCCCCCTGCTGTCCGTAATGCTAATTGTGAACGGCCAAGCTCACTCCATTCATGCTCTCGTGGACTCCGGCTCCGACCGGAACCTGATCAGCGCCGCTGCTGTCAAGGCTCTCAGGATTCCCTGCACACCCCTAAGCACTTCTCTGGCAGTCCAGGCCCTAGATGGGAGCTTCCTCCCTTCCATCACGGAGAGAACGCTTCCGCTCACTCTGAAGTCATCAGGAAATCATTCTGAGGAGATCTGTCTCTTCGTCATAAGAAAGTCTCATGCCGCCCTGGTCCTGGGCCTCCCCTGGTTAACTCTCCATGGCCCCCAGATAGACTGGACCAGGCTGGTCATTACGGGTTGGAGCCTCTCCTGTGCCACTTCATGCCACGCTCCGCGCATCACGCACTTCCCACCCCAGCCAAACCTGAGGAGACTCCGGATATCTCTAAAGTCCCCACTGATTATCATGATCTCAAGCAGGTCTTCAGCAAGACCCGGGCCATGTCACTTCCACCCCATCGACCGTATGACTGCCCCATCGACCTTTTCCCAGGATCATTACCCCCGAAGGGCCGCTTATACGCCCTAACCCACCAAGAGAGAGGAGTCATGGACACATACATCACTGAAGCCCTTGCCGCTGGGATCATCCGCCCGTCCTCCTCTCCAGTGGGGGCAGGATTTTTCTTTGTGAAGAATAAAGATGGATCCCTACGCCCCTGTATCGATTATAGGGGTCTCAACGAGATCACTGTTAAGAACCGTTACCCACTTCCTCTCATGACCACCGCCTTTGAACCTCTCCAGGGGGCTGGCATTTTCACCAAGCTTGATCTACGGAACGCTTATCACCTGGTCCGTATCAGGGAGGGGGACGAATGGAAGACGGCCTTTAACACACCCACAGGACATTACGAGTATTTGGTCGTTCCCTTCGGCTTGACCAACGCCCCCGCTGTCTTCCAATCCCTCGTTAACGACGTCCTACGCGACTTCCTTAATGCCTTCGTGTTTTAACATTTTAATTTTCTCCCACGACCTGGAGGAACATCGGCGTCATGTCCGTCAAGTTCTACAAAGACTCTTGGAGAACCACCTCTACGTCAAGGCAGAGAAGTGCGAGTTCCACACATCCTCCACCACCTTCTTGGGCTTTGTCATTTCCCTCTCCAGGATCGAGATGGAACCAGCCAAGGTCCAGGCAGTCTCCAATTGGCCCACTCCGACCTCACGACAAGACCTACAACGGTTCCTGGGCTTCGCCAATTTTTACCGCCGCTTCATTCGGGGTCACAGATCTGTCGTCGCCCCACTCACCTCCCTGACCTCCACGAAGACCCGTTTCGATTGGAACACGGAGGCGGAGAAGGCTTTCGCCGAGCTTAAGATGAGGTTTACCTCTGCTCCCATCCTCATTATCCCCGACCCTTCTCGCCAGTTCGTGGTGAAGGTCGACGCCTCCAACACCGGGGTTGGGGGCATTCTCTCCCAGAGGTCCGTCCTGGATAACAAAATGCACCCTTGCGCATACTACTCCCGTCGCCTATCCCCAGCCGAGAGGAATTACGTGGGGGACAGAGAACTCTTGGCCATCAAGCTGGCCCTGGAGGAATGGAGACATTGGCTAGAGGGAACTGAGCTCCCATTTTTGGTATGGACAGACCATAGGAATCTCGAGTACCTTCGACCCGCCAAGAGACTCAACGCACGTTAAGCCAGATGCCCTATCACGCCAGTTTCCCTCTTCTAAGGATTCCACTCCACGCGACACCATTCTACCTCCCTCCTGTCTCATCGCAGCCTTGAGATTCGACATCGAGACCAAGGTCCAGCAGGTCCTGACCCAGGAGGCCGGCCCAAGCAATGTTCCCCCAAATCGCCTCTTCGTCCCCGTCCGTCTACGTTCTCAGGTGTTGGAATGGGCCCATGGTTCCCGTCTGTCTTGCCACCCAGGGGCCGCACGGACCCGCGTCGTTACCCAACAGCGATTCTGGTGGCCCACGCTAGGAAGGGACATCTCCAGGTTCGTGGCAGCCTGCGACATCTGCGCCCCGCGCTAAGGCTCACAACCAACCAGCTGCCGGTCTTCTCAGACCCCTACCGATTCCCCGCCGTCCTTGGTCCCACATTTCCGTCAACTTTGTCACTGGCCTACCCCTTTCCGATGGCAACACTTGCATAATGACTATATTTGACCGCTTTTCAAAGTCAGTGCACCTAGTCCCCCTTCCTAAACTGCCCTTCGCCAAGGAGACCGTGGAGCAGTTAGTCCTCCATGTATTTCGCCTCCATGGTCTTCCAACAGATGGTCGTTTCGAATCAGGGTCCTCAGTTCACCTCTCGTTTTTGGGGTGCGTTCTGCAGGCTCGTCAGGGCAACTCCCAGCCTATCGTCTGGGTTTCATCTTCAGTCCAACGAACAAACTGAGCGAATGAACCAAGCCCTAGAGCATAGGTCGGCAATAACATCTGGCCCGTGAGATTGTTTAAACTAGAGAATGAAAAGAATTAAATTATATATATTTTTTTAATCGGACTGACAGTTTTAAAAAAACTCTTTGTTTGGAAACCTCATTTTTCAGAACAGAAATATTTCAATCTATCTAAATTCTTATTTGTTATATCTGGATACGAGGGTGAATAAGCGCATCAGCGAGGTGCAGAGCGAACGCTCAACATGCAAAAACAAATGACGTCTTGTTGTGCTTTGCGAGCACCCAGGGGTCTGTTCTTCGTCTGTCTCTAACTTAGTTAGCTGGATTTGATTGTTGTGGATTTATCCTGATCTTGGATTGTTTCATTCTTCGATGCGCTTCTCGCATTTGCTGTCATAGCAACATATCCGTAAGCTTGAACCTGCTTGGAAGCAGGTTTATTTCATGTAAACAGGATTTAGCCTGCGCTCCTGGCGGGTTATGATTGGTTAAAATGGTGAGGTCACATTTGATTGGTTAAAGAGCACGACCGACGCGGACTGACTCACGTGGGAAAAGAAAAGGATCTTGCATATATCCTTGCATCTTGCACATTTATTTTTCAGGGGTTTGTCATGAATATGCAAATAAATAATTATATATAATAAAAATAAATATTTTATAATGATAAATTATATAAACGAAACTAATTTTATAACAAACAATATAAAAGTATACATGTATTTCAAAAATATTAATATTTCTATTTTTTCATATACAACATATTTATTTTCATATTGCTTATTTAATTTCATTGTCTTATGTAATTTGTAAAGCATTAACCTCTAAATTTAATTTATGTTCTAATATAATATTTAATAGCGATTATGTGAGGGGGGGGGGCAATCCATGGCAGGGGGCATTTCTGCGCATAACACGTGTTACAAAAAAAATGGAGCCGCTCTTTTTCCATTTCGTCAACCAATCGCAGGGCTTGTGATCAGTGAGTAGACAACTCAATCCAGCCATACTAATCATCAACAACAGGTGTGCTCGAAGAACCAACCTAGCCGGATCGTAATTAGCACGATGATCTCATCTTAGATGTGTCAGTTTATCTCGGATCTCGGTTCTGTCATTTTACGAGCGCCTACCATTCATCCTCCCCTATTAATTCAATAAATTAGCCAATGTTTTGGTCGTAGCCCGCCATGTAATGGCTTGGAAAAAATCTGGCCCGAGGCCAAACTTAATTGCCGACCCCTGCCCTAGAGGTTTCCCTCCGCTGTATGACTACTCAGGACTCGACCACCTGGAGCAGATTCCTCCCTTGGGTTGAGTATACCCACAACTCTCTGCCCTCCTCGTCGACAGGCTTGTCCCCGTTCCAGTGCTGCTTAGGCTACCAACCTCCACTCTTCCCAGCCCAGGAACTAGAGGTGGAGACCCCGTCAGCCCAACACTTCGTCCGCCGCTGCAAGCAAACATGGCTACGCGCTAGACGCACTCTGCTACGAACCCGCTCCTCTTATAAGAAACAGGCGGACCGCCACCGCACCAAGGCTCCCAGATACCGTGTAGGAGACCGGGTCATGCTCACCACGAAGGACATTCCCTTAAAGACCCTTTCACGCAAGCTCTCCCCCCGTTTCATCGGACCCTTCACCATCACCAGGATAATTAACCCATGTGCAGTTCGACTTCTACTCCCCTCGTCCATGTGACGGATCCACCCCACGTTCCACGTTTCCCAGCTATGACTCGTCATCAATTGTCCACTAAGGGACCGCCCCGCCGGCACATCTGTTTCCCATCTGGCGCTGATTTCACCCAGCTTATAAGGAAGCGCAGCGCGCTGCCTCGCCGCTGGATTATTGTGTGTTGTTTCGCCGCAGTTTTCTCGCTGTTTGTTCATGCAGTTTCACGTTGCCAACCTCGCCTGTTTTCTCGATTCCGCCTTTCGTCTCACGATTCTGATTCTGTCTCTTCGCTTGGATTTAACGGCTTCGAACTTTCGCTTTCGTTACTCGACTACGGCTTATTATCACGTCTCGGCATTGACGCTACGCTGACGGATTTCACGGCTCAGACCCACGCTCGCGCCCTCTCGACTACGGCTTGTCCTCACGTCTCAGCATTCACGCTATGCTGACGGATTTCACGGCTCAGATCCAAGCTCACGCTCTCCCTACTACGACACACCTCCACGCCTTCGCATTCACTCCGCGCATACGGATTTCACCTGCTGGCTCAGTCACGCCCCTACAGTGTTCGACCAAAGCTACTCGCGTGCTGGTTCTGCACCTGCTCCTGGATCCATCCACCAAGCCCAAGAGTCTCCAGATCCCTGACAGTCTGTCCTCTTCCAGTTGCGGACATTTCTCGTCTGTGTGCTGTGACACGTTTTTTAGCCAATACTTTAATATCAAACCATTTTTTTTTTTTATTTCTGGGACAGTTCTCTCCTCAGACCCAACGGAATTAACTGCATTGGTGGCATTCTCCCATGCAGCATTTTTTCTTTTATTTGTAATTCCTCCTGCAGCGAATGAACTAAACAATATCTGTTGGTTGGATTCAACTTCATTTACAAGTATCTCTAATTCTGTGTTTGTGAAGTTCCTCTTCTTTGCTCTCTTTGCCATTATTGCAGTGAGGAAAAAACACAATCACGTAATTTTTAATTTTTAGTGTTGTCACCATATATGGTTAATTGGAGGCGTTTCCGAATGCTAATGACCATGAATGTGAACGAGCATGGTACTTACGCACATGTGGTATTTATCAACAATAATTGCTTACTCATGTGCGTAAGAACTGCATGCGCACGTTTGATAAATGCGGATTTTCTTGTACTTAGGCACATTCTAAATTCATTCGTTGGACAAAATATAGAACCTTTTCTACGCACTGTTGATAAATGAGGGCCCAGGTGCTTGATCTCCTCCCTGTAGGTGGACTCATCGTTGTTGCTGATGAGGCCGATCACCGTAGTATCGTCTGCAAACTTGAGGATGTTGTTAGATCCATACACAGGCCTGCAGTTGTGGGTGAAGAGGGAGTAAAGGAAGGGGCTTAGCACACAGCCCTGTGGTACGCCAGTGTTGAGCGTGACGGTTCAGCAGATGTGTGGAGCAGATGTGGCTTGACCTAACATGCTGAGGTCTGTTGGTCAAAAAGTCCTTAATCCAACTACAAAGTGAGGTGTTAATATCCAGATCTCTAAGTTTGGTGATTAACTTAGAGGGTAAAACAGTATTAAATGCTAAGCTAAAGTTAACAAACAACATTCCTGCATAGGTGTTTGTATTGTCCAGGTGTGTGAGTACAGAGTGCAGCGCTATGGAGACTGCATCATCTGTGCTCCTGTTGACACGGTAAGCAAACTGCTGTGGTTCTAGTGAGGATTGGAAAGAGTCCTTTAGGTGTGTCAGGACCAACCGCTTAAAGCACTTTATAATGATGGGTGTGAGTGCTACAGGGCGGTAGTCGTTCAGGCACGTTGGGCTAGAGTGTTTCGGCACTGGCACAATCGAGGTAGATTTAAAGCACGCTGGTACAGCTGCTTGGGCAAGGGACATGTTAAAAATGTCTGTGAATACCCCAGCGAGCTGCTCTGCACATGCCCTCAGTACGCGCTCAGGGATACCGTCTGGTCCAGCAGCCTTGTGCACGTTAATCCAGCTCAGTACGTTGTAGACGTCAGAAGAGGTAAGTGTGATGGGTGAGTGGTCGGGTGAGGAGGCAATCTTGGTGACATTTTCTTTATTGATCATTTCAAAGCAAGCATAAAAGTCATTAAGCTCAATCAGAAAGAAGACATTAGTAGCTGTGGGGGTGGAGTGACTGGTTTTGAAGTTGCTGATGGCCTGGATGCCTTGCCACATGCGCCGAGGGTCAGAGTGTAAAAAGTTGTCCTCAAGCTTTAGTTTGTAGCAGTGTTTGGCCTTTTTGATGCCCCTCTTAAGATTAACCCTGGAAGTGCTGTAGGCCTGTGCATCACCTGATCTGAAGGCAGTGTTGCGTGCCTTCAGTAGGAGACGCACCTCCTTGTTTATCCATGGCTTCTGATTTGGGTATGTGGTGATCTGCTTCTGGGTTGTGACACTGTCTATGGTAGTGTTGATGTAATCCAGAACAGAGGAAGTGTAGCTGTCTATGTTCTACTCCAGTCCGTGTGTAGAAACCCGTCCTGGAGTGTGAAGTCTACTCCCGCTGGCCGCACTTTGATGGTGTTCACTAATTGCTGCACACGGTTGATGAGGGGTGAGTATTTAGGGGTGAGGAACAAAGAAAGGTGGTCTGATTGTCCCAAGTGAGGGAGGGGGTCCACATTATACTGTAGGCTTAAGCCATGTTTGTGTATTGATGGTCTAAAGTTTTGTTTCCTCTGGTGTGACAGAAAATGTCCAGGTGAAATTTAGGGAGTACTGTCTTTAAGTTGGAGTGATTAAAGTCCCCCGCAACAATAAAAGCAGCCTCCGGGTGAACAGTTTGTTGTTTGCTGATGGCCTCATGAAGTTTGTTCATAGCAAGCTTGGCATCACCGTCGGGAGGAATGTAATCGGCAGTTATAACGGTGAAAGTGAACTCCCATGGCACATAAAACGGTCTACACTTAACCATGAGAAACTCTATAATAACAGAGTTCATACACCAAGCATTATTAACATAAATGCACAATCCTTCACCTCTGGTCTTACTGGAGTCATCCACCGTCTGTCTGCCCAGAATGTGTGGTGCTCAGCTAGAGAAATAGCATTGTCCGATATATCACTGTTTAGCCATGTTTCAGTGAAAATCATAGCATTGCAGTTCCAGAGTCTCTTACTGTGGTTGATGCGGAGTCGAATCTCGTCCATTTTGTTCATCAGCGACCTCACATTGGCAAGAAAAATACTGGGTAAAGAGAGCCGATGTGGTGATCGGATGTTCTGACGATCTCAGGAACGAGTCGAAGATTATTGATAAAACTGTCAGGAATGTACAAACCAATATCCAAAAGCTCCTGTCGGGTGTACGATGTAAAAGCACTACTGTTCTTCACGAACAGACCCGAGAAAAGCAAGTAAAATACCGCAAAACTGCAGAAACTGGAGAGACACTGAGCCTCGCGATGTGTACGCGCCGCCATCTTGGTCTTGGCCCAAGACCAAGATGGCGTGCCAAGATGTGTGTGCCCTGCGATGGATTGGCACCCTGTCCAGTTTTGAGAATGACACAAATATTAGTTTTCACAAAGTTTGCTGCTAAACTGCTTTTAGATCTTTGTTTCAGTTGTTTCTGTGATGTACTGAAATATAATTACAAGCACTTCATACATTTCAAAGGCTTTTATCGACAATTACATGACATTTATGCAAAGAGTCTGCATTTGCAATGTTGGCCCTTCTTTTTCAGGACCTCTGCAATTCGACTGGGCATGCCCTCAATCAACTTCTGGGCCAAATCCTGACTGATAGCAACCCATTCTTTCATAATCACTTCTTGGAGTTTGTCAGAATTAGTGGGGTTTTTTTTGGAGAGAAGTGGCTTCTTTGCTGCCCTTCTTGACACCAGGCCATCTTCCAAAAGTCTTCGCCTCACTGTGTGTGCACACCTGCCTGCTGCCATTCCTGAGCAAGCTCTGCACTGGTGGCACTCCGATCCTGCAGCTGAATCCTCTTTAGGAGATGATCCTGGCGCTTGCTGGACTTTCTTGGACACCCTGAAGCCTTCTTAACAAGAATTAAACCTCTTTCTTTGAAGTTCTTGATGATCCTATAAATTGTTGATTTAGGTGCAATCTTAGTAGCCACAATATCCTTGTCTGTGAACCCATTTTTATGCAACGCAATGATGGCTGCACGCATTTCTTTGCAGGTCACTATGGTTAACAATGGAAGAACAATGATTTTAAGCATCACCCTCCTTTGAACATGTCAAGTCTGCCATTTTTTTTTTTTTTTTTATAAATTTAGTCCTGTCCAATTCTTTTTCCTGATTTTCTCCCCAATATTAGTCGTGGCCAATTCCTCCCCGTCACTAGGGGGCTCCCACATTAAGGCTACTACAACCACTCAGTCGGGAGGGCGAAAGCTATCCCGGGGGTTTCTCCGAACCACGTGACGCGAGCCGACCGCATCTTTTCGAACTGCTCGCTCACGCACCGTTAGGGGCGGAGTAACACACTCGGAGGAAAGCGCTAGCCGCCCCTTCCGCGTGCGCGAGCTCACAGACGCCCCTGATTGGCTGTAGAGCCGTGATTAATGTGGGAGCGCAAGTACCTCTCATCCCGCCCCCCTGAGAGAGCTCGGCCAATCAGCTCTCTCTGTGCCTCCGGCTGTGAGAGGAAAACAGCATCACCCGGGGTTCGAACCAGCGATCTCCAGGTGATAGGGCGAGTACTTTACCACTGCGCCACTCAGAGTCAAGTCTGCCATTCTAACCCAATCAGCCTGACATAATGATCTCCAGCCTTGTGCTGGTCAACATTCTCACCTGAGGTAACAAGATGATTACTGAAATGATCTCAGCAGGTCCTTTAATGACAGCACTCTGATCATTCTTCATAACATTCTGGAGTATATGCAAATTGCTATTATAAAAACTTAAGCAGCAACTTTTCCAATTTCCAATATTTATGTAATTCTTAAAACTTTTGGCCACAACTGTACAGTGCGTCGTGCCCTAAGCCTCCTAGGATAGGCTCCAGGTCCCCGCGACCCTGAATACAGGATAAAGTGGTATAGAAGATGTGAATGAGAGTGAGTTCACACATGCCTCCACCAGAGGGCAGCACAAACACACCAGCAAACTGTGCTTGTCACAAAATTAGAAAAAAATAAAAGAGCAAACAAACATAATAAAACAAACAAACAAAAGGTTAGAAAAACATGAATAAAACAACATAAAAATATTCTAAGCAAAAAAAGATTGAGTACAAAGGAAAAAATGCTAAAAAAGTAAAGCACAAGTGAATTATTTATTTTTTTTAAAATAGACAGGAAATATATACTCACTGGAGGCATCAAACCTATGAATGAACACATGTGGAGTTATGTACTTAACAAAAAAACGTGAAATAACTAAAAACATGTTTTATATTCTAGTTTCTTCAAAATAGCAACCCTTTGCTCTGATTACTGCTTTGCACGCTCTTGGCATTCTCGCGATGAGCTTCAAGAGATAGTCACCTTAATTGGTTTTCCAACAGTCTTGAAGGAGTTCCCAGAGATGTTTAGCACTTGCTGGCCCCTTTGCCTTCACTCTGCGGTCCAGCTCACCCCAAACCATCTTGATTGGGTTCAGGTCCAGTGATTGTGGAGACCTTTTTTTGTTAAGTACATAACTCCACATGTATTCATTCATAGTTTTTATGCCTTCAGTGAGAATCTACCAATGTAATTGGTCATGAAAATAAAGAAAACACATTGACAAATAGATGAGAAGGTGTGTCCAAACGTTTGGCCTGTACTGTATATATATATATATATATATATATATATATATATATTACCCTGACCAGGAAATATTTAACCTGGTCAGGGTGGTTTGTGATATAAAGGACATCTCAAACTATCTCTAGTTTTGCACAACAGGTTCCTCTATAGCTCTTACTGTAATCACAAGTTCTTACACATACAGTGAATAATGTTGTGAAGTGAATTAGATAAAAGGTAATGTTTTACATGTGATTTTGTGTTTAAGATTTTGATGTCTGTATAGTATGCACATATATACCAAGTACCCAAGTGTTGAAACTCTACCCTCTGAAGGTTAAAAAAATGAGTGTCTCATCATCTAGAAATCTACAGAAATGTCACGAACCATTAAACTTACAAAGACATGGATGCGAAAGATGAAGCAACTTGAAAACTGTGCACGTATGGCTGAGGATGTTGTGTCTAAGTACATTTCTGAAGGGGCTACTTTAAAATTTTAAAGACACTGCTATTTTCCCTCACAGCTGCAAAGAAAACCAGTGCTCCAGAAAATCAGAAAATCACTGCTCCATAGAAAGCATCGTAACATAAGACATTACAGTCTGATCTACTAACTGTTAATAAGCTGACCATGTAAACTTGAGGTAACTTTAATGTCTAGATCCTGGGAGCTGCAAGTATAAATTTCAGGATTTCAGAGTTTTGTTTGGCAGCACGGTGGCGTAGTGTTGAGATATAAAGATAAGGAATATGTTTTTACCACACAATGCAGAAGAATTTGTTCATGCTTTTACCATCTCTAGGTTGGATTGCTGTAAAGCCTTGTTGTTCAACTAGGTGCGTGAACAAGGTTCAGTTAGTCCAGTCTCATCAGAACCAGAAGATAAGAACACATCACCAGTGAAATTTTGCATTGATTTTAAAATATATACTGAGTTTAATCTGCCAGGCTTTGATTAAAGGGTGTAGACTATTTTTAGGTGCCATGAATATTTGAAAACTACAGCAGGGGCAGAGCTTTTTCTTACAAATCCCCAAAGTTATGGACTAATCGGCAAAATGTCCAAGACTCAGACACAGTCTCAGTGTTTAGGTTGAAAGCCTAGGCTAAAATCCTATTTATTTAGCCAAGCATTTTGTGAATAGATTTGCCCTAGGTAAAGGAGCAGATCTGGGTGACTCATGAACGTAGGGTTATATGGTGAACTGGTATGTTTGGATGCTGTCTTCCCCACTCTTATTGATCACTCAGGTTTGTTGACGGTGGGAGCCCTCGGTCTGTGAGCATATCTGTTCTCTCTCTCTGTCTCTCTCTTTCTCAGTGTCATGCACACTCGCTCCACGACCGGCACTAGGACCCGGACGTAGTATGGTCGCAACACAGGATTTACCATCCACGCTACAAAGGGCTAACCGCTAATCACTTTGTCTTCTGGTCACCCCGGGTTAGTGCTTCACAGAATGACTGAGCCCTGACCCGTCCACCTGCCTGTCTGCCACCGCTTCACCTCCGCTCCAATTCTTCTCCATCCAGATGCAAGCAAACTGTTTGTTATGGAGGTGGATCCCTCAGATGTGGGCACTGGGGCTGTTCTCTATCAGCGAGCTCCCAGCGAAGCCCATTTGAGGTATGCCACGGTTTCCAACCTTTGATGTTCAATCACCAAAAACCGGTCGTTTAACCGGAGGTTAATGTACCGTCAGCCCAACAGGTGTCGATGGCTGTGGAATCAAGCTAACCGGGCTATTCAACAAGCTAAGACCCACTACACCACTCAACATCACCGTCGACACCCTCCAGAACGATTGTACCACGTAGGTGACAAAGTATGGCTCCCCACAAGAAATCTTCACCTTCACACCGAGTCACGAGAAACTATCACCCAGATTCATCATCCCTTACCACATCACCCTCCGGATAAACCCAGTCACCTACCGGCTCCAGCTGCCTGCAGCGCTCTGGATCCACCCGGTATTTCACATCTCTCAACTCAAACCCTTCACCACCTCTTCTATGATTCCACCCACACGCCCAGCTCCTCCTCCCTGGATCATCGCTGGTGTTCCCGCCTACACCGTGCGCCGGATCCTTGATTCGCGCCCTCGCGGCGGAGGTACCCAGTACCTGGTCGATTGGGAGGGCTACGGCCCCGAGGAGCGGTCTTGGATTCCGGCCCGGTATAAAGAGCTTAGAATAACTTGCGTGGTTATCCTGCCTACTCGCGTCACTTCCACGTTTGGGTTTACCATTCACGCTACAAAGGGCTAACCGCTAATCGCTTCGTCTTCTGGTCACCCCGGGTTAGTGCTTGACATTCTGTCTTAAGCTACACATGACTCTTCTGAGTAACAAGTGATAAATAACCAGTGATGTTCATCAACCCAGCCTGATGCGTCCTGCTGCCACATTTCTAATGCTGATGATGGCCATATGGTTTGCTTATAAATTTAAGTGAGAACAGTTTCAGTTGGTGAACTCCAAAAAGTTTACTTTATATCACTAAAACACATTTCCTCTTATACAGTTGCACTATTGACACGCCCCCCCCCCCCCAATCCAAGGGATGTCCCCCCCAATCTGAAGGTTGTCCCCCCCCCAAAAAAATCGCACTGTCTATTGTGAAAAATATGTGTATGTATACCTAAGATAATTGTGTAAGTAGAAAAAAAATCCCGCAAAAAATGCATTTAGACCCAGTTGAGTTCCCCCTTCCCTTCCTCACAGGGGTTTGGCCCACTGCCTGCTTTCCCAGTTCAGGTCAAGTGTGTGGCTGCGGCTCAATTAATGTTGAACTCCAGTAAGTAGGGGATTTTATTCACTTTAAATAAATGCTGATTACCGATGTAATTTTCCATGAATCTGCTATATTAGCGATTAAATTACTTATCTAGTTAACGCTATCTTGTTTACAATAGCTTGCTGCATAATGCACTGCAACACGACAAACGCCATTTCCCTTGCATTGTTATCAATATCCATTCTGTTCTAAGTGTCTTAATTAATTTTAAATACAATTTTAAACCTTTTTTAATTCCTTGTTTTTATTGTTGTGATTATTTTTCATGACAGTTTTACTTTCTTTATGTACAGCAATTTGAATTACCATTGTGTATGAAATGTGCTACAGTATAAATAAACTTGCCTTGCCTTGCAGTGTCATAGATAAAATGACAGAGAAAAGAAAAATGGACATAAGATCATTTTTAAGTGCACCTAAAGGCCAAGTAAGTACAACAAGTTCACATATTAAGGCAATTTGGCTTTAAGAATGGGTGCTTATGAAAATACTAATGTCACAATATCAATCACAGGCAAAATTATTGAGGGACAGGTAGACCAGGGTCAATCAGATGTACAGTGTCAGGTAAGTGTGGTGCTTTTATTAAAAGGGTTAACAAAAGTTTTTTTTTTGTATTTTTTTTACATAGAGCAGTTACTGTAAATTGATTATTTAATAATTGATTTTGTTACAAAACATTACTTATTTTATATATATTTTTCACAATAACAGTCATGTTTAAATTTTATTGTATGTTCAAGCTTGACTGTAAACAACATAAACAATGCACTAAATAGTTTTGAAGAAAAATCTGCTTTGATTTTCATTGAACCTGAGAAAAACTTTGAAAATAACCATAATGGCGCAGTCTCTATGCTACAACAATAATAACAGAAGCAAAGTTTTTCACTGTGGGGACATATCTTTATTAGTAATTCAAATTCAAATTCAAATTCAAATTTTATTTGTCACATACACAGTCATACACACTACGAAATGTAGTGAAATGCTTACACGACCGCCGGTGACCTTAAAAAGAAAATTAAAACTTATAAGTAATAAATATCAATAGAAGAAATATGATAGAAATTGAAATAAAAATTTAACTAGAAAAAAATAGAACCTGAAAATAGAAATATATTGTACACATAGAACTATAATTTTATGCAAGTATGCATAGAAAAAGTGACTTTGTGCAATGGTTATTAAAGTGACTTTGTGCAATGGTCCAGAATGTAAACGTGAACATGTAGTGTAGATGTGATGTGCGTGGAGTTGTCCATAGTGTCCATGGATGTATAAATATTGATTAATTGATTGTGAGAATAGTGAAAATATTGTGTTAGTTTTGCCTAGTGGTGTGGTTGAGAGACCTTATTGCCTGCGGGAAGAAGCTCCTCCTCAGTCTCTCTGTGTTGGCCCTCAGGGAGCGGAATCGCTTCCCAGACCGCAACAGAGTAAACAGTCCATTGTTGGGATGGCTGAGGTCCTTCACGACCTTCCTGGCCTTGGTCCAGCACCGCTTGGTGTAGATTGAGTGCAGGTCAGGGAGCTCGATGCGGATGATGCGCTCAGCTAATCGCATCACCCTCTGTGGAGCTTGTCTGTCCTGTATGGTGCTGTTCCCTAACCAGGTTGTGATGTTTCCTGCAAGGATGCTCTCTATGGTGCAGGAGTAGAAATTCCTGAGCACCTTGGAGGGCAGTCTAAAGTCTCTCAAGCGTCTGAGGTGGTAGAGACGCTGCCGGGCCTTTTTTACCACGGTGTTAATGTGACAGGACCATGTCAGGTCCTGCGTGATGTGAACACCGAGGTATCTGAAGCTGTCCACTCTCTCCACTGGGCTCCTGTTGATGAAAGGGGTCTGGTAGTTCCTCTCCTGCTTTGTACTGAAGTCCACTATCAGCTCCTTTGTCTTGCTGACGTTCAGGAGGAGATTGTTTCTCTGGCACCAGTTCTCCAGATTTCCAACCTCCTCCAGGTAGGCCGTCTCATCGTTGTTGGTGATCAGGCCCACCACGACAGTGTCGTCAGCAAACTTGATGACGGTGGAGTTGGTAGTGGCCACGCAGTCATAGGTGTACAGAGAGTACAGCAGGGGGCTCAGAACACAACCCTGGGGAGCTCCAGTACTGAGAGTGATGGAGGCTGAGACATGGCCGCCCATCCTTACTGCCTGTGGTCTGCCAGTCAGAAAATTGGAGATCCACTGACACATGGATGAGCTGAGTCCCAGGTGCTCCAGCTTGGTGGTGAGTGTGGAGGGAATTATGGTATTAAATGCAGAGCTGTAGTCGATGAAGAGCATTTTCACATAATTCCCCCTCCGAGTGTCCAGGTGAGTGAGAGATGTGAGATTGCATCGTCCGTGGAACGGTTTGGACGATATGCAAACTGAAGTGGGTCCAGTGTGTCTGGTAGTGAAGAAATGATGAAGTCTCTGACCAGGCGTTCAAAGCACTTCATCACTACTGAAGTGAGGGCTACAGGGCGATAATCATTGAGGGAAGCAGGATGAGGTTTCTTTGGGACAGGAACAATAATGGACTCTTTGAAGCATGTGGGGATCACCGACTGAGATAAAGAGATGTTGAATATCTCAGTGAACACAGGTGCTAGCTGGTCTGCGCAGGCTCTGAGAATACGGCCTGAGATGCCGTCTGGTCCTGCTGCTTTCCTGGTGTTCACTCTCTTGAAGGCTCTCCTCACGTCATGCTCGGTGATGATGAACGCGCTTCCGGTGCTGGCAGTGACTTCCTGTCTGCAGCCATTAGCGCCGCTAGCATTAGCATCGCTAGCGTCTTTAGCTGCAGCCTCGAAGCGAGCATAGAAAGTGTTCAGCTCATCTGCCAGAGTCACGTCTGCGTTTATCATACCGGATGTTGGTGCTTTATAATCCGTTATTGTCCTTAATCCCTGCCACAGGCTCCTAGAGTCACTCTGTTGGAGTTGTGACTCTAGTTTCCTCCCGTAGCGCTGCTTCGCCTCTTTCACCGCCTTCCGGACGCTGTATGACGCAGCCTTGTATGGTTCCATGTCCCCCGACGCGAGTCCCGTGTTGTAGGCAGCGGTGTGAGATCTCAGAGCGTCGCGGATGGTTTTATCCACCCACGGCTTCTGATTGGGAAACGTTTTAATAGTCTTTTTCTCCACGGTAACATCCGCTAGTTTACCGATGAATCCCACAACCGCTTCCGTAAACACGCTGACGTCACCATCGGAGCTGTTTCTGAACATGTCCCAGTCTGCGTCATCGAGTGCGTCCTGTAACGCGGCCACCGATTGGTCCGTCCAGCGCGCGACCTCCCTCTGAATCGGAACTTCCTGTTTCAGCCTTTGTTTGTATTTTGGCATGAGGAAGATGGCGGCGTGGTCGGATTTACCAAACGGAGGGCGAGATTGTGCCTTGTAACCGTCCTTGACTGTGGTGTAGCAATGATCCAGTGTCCTTTCGCCCCTGGTGGGGCAGGTGATATGCTGATAAAAGTTTGGCGCTGCACATTTGAGGTTGGCACCGTTAAAGTCCCCCGCCACAATAAGCGCAGCGTCCCGGTGTTGTGTTTGGTACTGTGTGAGTGCCTCATGCAGCTCGCATAAGGCAGTGTCCGTGTCCGCTTGTGGTGGAATATAAACGGCGCTGATTATGACCGATGTGAACTCCCGAGGAAGGTAAAAAGGACGGCACATGATGGACAGTAGCTCCAGATTTGGTGTGCAGGAGCATGTAAGAGGAACAACACTCGCGCTGTTGCACCAGCTGCTGTTCACCATTAAACACACGCCACCTCCCCTTGACTTCCAAGAGTCCCGCGTCCTGTCCATGCGGTGAACCGAGAAGAACTCGGCCGGCTGGATGGCGTGGTCCGGCACCGCTGGGTTCAGCCATGTCTCGGTGAAGCAGAGGAGGTTGCAGTCCCGAATGTCTCTCTGGAACTTTATCCTGGCCCTGAGGTCATCGAGCTTGTTTTCCAATGACTGGACGTTGGCGAGCAGGATGCTAGGCAGAGGTGTGCGGTGTGCACGGGCTCTCAGCCTGTTCCTGACGCCGGCTCGTTTCCCTCGAGGCCGCCGCTTCGCGTCGCGTCCTTTGTTTTCCCTCAGGATCTCACTCGGCCAGCTCGGATCCGGAGTTAAAAACGTCGAATTGTGAGTACATTGTATACCAATAGAAACAAGAGTGTCTCTATCATAACTAATGTACTCCATGGTGGTAATTTGACTGGTTTTAAAACGGTAAAAACTAACTTAAAGAACAAAAACAAAGAAAATCTGGTCGGAGCAGTCGTGACGGCAGCCGACCTCACCGGCGCCATCTTGGTAATCCCCCTTGGTAGTACAATTTGACTGTATTATTTGTGTCCCCTTCAAAAATTGCTCATGAGAAATTTTATATTTATTGTCCCCCCCCCTAATGTTAAATGAAATTTACACCCATGGTGGCGACCCCTCGATGGGAGTAGCCGAAAGACTAACAACAACAGGGCTGTGCAGAGACGTTTAAAGGGGCGGGTGCTCAAAGTTAAAAAAGATAGAACAGGCTGAATAACAACAACTCACATTCATGACAAATCTAATATGGAATTGCATCATACTGTATGACTGTCATCAGGTGGGGACAATGCAAAGCAAATTCAGTGCTTATTAAATGTTTAAACTGTAAAGATACAATAATTTTACTGCTGTAAAATCAGCCTTTTATCTAACTAGAAATATAACCTTATATCACCTGTTACTTAATATATTTTCTTTAAAAACTGTTTTTTTGAATATCATAAATATAATAATTCATAATTATGTGGATATCCATATTAGATCGTTTTAGTGAAATAAAAGCCCTCCAGAAAAGAAGGGAAAAGTCCTGTAACTTACTTTAAAACAAAACATGTTCCCTAAAACGGTGGACAGAGCTACAGACCCCCTTGTAACACCCTTACCCAGTTAGCTAGCAGTTAATGACCACCACTACTTGTGCAGTTCATAAAAGGACAGGTAATGTTTGTCGCGCTGTTGCACTGACAGCACGCTCATTTACTTCAATTCATTTGTTGTTATAGACTATAGTGTGCGCTGTGCACCCTATTTACTGTTCTGTTGCAGTCTGCACCTTTCAATTGATTTGCCTGCTTCTCCTCCAGCTCCGCACCACCCAGCCTGTAAAAAATGCGCGTGCACTTTGCGAGCTCTGCCCTCAAGGGCGAGCATTGGTTAATGGCAGTCATGTGAGTGATGCAAGTCAGATCCTTTTATTTAGCAAAATTGAGATTAATATTTACATTTTATAGTTGAGGGGCAAATACAGGGCTCCATACGCACATACACATAAAAATAAATAAATAAATAAAATTAAAAAAAAACAAGAAAGGGCGCTTGAGGCATTCTGGAGGAAGGGGGCGGGTGCTCAAGCACCCTCCACCCCCCCTCTGCACGTGCCTGAACAACAACATACAACCTCTAAATTAACATTAAAAATAATTAAAGACTGTAGATTCATCCTAAAAAAACTGCTTATACTATATAAGGTGTACTAACATGATTGCCTAAGTTACCCAGAGCAAGAAGGGTCTTGTCTAGGTTCCTCAGAATGAGTTCTTAATTCACCTAGAAATAATGAGTGTCTCTTCACCTAGAAATCTACAGAAAGGTCATGAACAATTAAACTTACAAAAACATGGATATAAAACATGAAGCAGCTTGAAAACTGTGCATGTCTGTGAGTAAACCTGTTTTGTTCTCTCTCTCTCTCTCTCTCTCTCTCTTTCTCTGTCTTAAGCTACACATGACTCTCCTGAGTAACCAGTGATACTGTAAATAACTGGTGATGTTCTTCAACCCAGCCTGATGCGTCCTCCTGCCGCATTTCTAATGCTGATGATGGCCATATGGTTTGCTTATAGATTTATGTGATAACTGAGAACAGTTTCAGGTGGTGAACTCAAAAAAGTTTACTTTTTATCACTAAAACACATTTCCTCTTTTACAGTTGCACTGTTGACAATTTTGCACATTCTCTAGTAACAACCACATGTGGACTCATTCCTTCTTGTGTCTGGCTCCACAAAAGGGATTGTCGTTTAATAATAATGCTTCAGTAAAGTAAGTGTGAATGTGAAACTACAACCAGCAACTTGGTTTTATCCTATTCTGTTACTTAAATTTTTTTTTTTGCAGGGTTGATGTTTCTGTAACTTATGATTGTCTACGTTAGCCAGAGCAAGAAGGGTCTTGTCTAGGTTCCTCAGAATGAGTGCTTAATTCCTCCTGTGTTTTTTGTTTTTGATTAGCTTTAATGTTTATTGCATGATTATCATTTTTTAAAATACATTTAATATTTATTGTATGATTTTTATATTAAAGGTGTGTTTCTTTATTGTATGATTGTTTTTTAGTATGTTCATTATTTTTGGGAAATGTTTTCAATGCTTGTCTTCAGAAGCGCTATATAATTAAAGTTATTTATTACATTAGTAATAAAAGATAGTAAAAAATATTAAAACAAAATATTAAGTAAGTGGTTAGAAGAATCCATACTTCACAACAAATAATTTATTTTATTTTATTAAAGTTTGTGGAACCTAAAAAATGATTTCTTTACTACTTCTATATTAGGGCACTGGCGGCTCAGTGGTACATTTCTCACCCGCCATGCAGAAGATCCAGTACCGATTCCAAGCCCGGATAAAATGGGAGAGTTGCGTCACAAAGGGCCTCCGGCATAAAATGTGTGCCAAGTTGTTGTGTGAATTGGATGGTCCGCTGTGGTGACCCCTCGATGGAAGCAGCCGAAAGACTAACAACAACATACAACTTCTATATTAACATTAAAAATATTTATAGACTATAGATTCATCCTAAAAAAACTGCTTATACTATATGAGGTGTACTAACATGATTGCCTAAGTTAGCCAGAGCAAGAAGGGTCTTGTCTAGGTTGCTCAGAATGAGTGCTTAATTCACCTAGAAATAATGAGTGTCTCTTCACCTAAAAATCTACAGAAAGGTCATGAACAATTAAACTTACAAAAACATGGATATAAAACATGAACCAGCTTGAAAACTGTGCATGTCTGTGAGTAAACCTGTTCTCTCTCTTTCTCTCTCTGTCTCTCTCTTTCTCTATCTTAAGCTACACATGATTCTCCTGAGTAACCAGTAATACTGTAAATAACTGGTGATGTTCTTCAACCCAGCCTGATGCGTCCTGCTGCAACATTTCTAATGCTGATGATGGCCATATGGTTTGCTTATAGATTTATGTGATAACTGAGAACAGTTACAGTTAGTGAACTCAAAAAAGTTTACTTTATATCACTAAAACACATTTCCTCTTATACAGTTGCACTGTTGACAATTTTGCACATTCTCTAGTAACAACCACATGTGGACTCATTCCTTCTTGTGTCTGGCTCCTCAAAAGGGATTGTCGTTTGATAATAATAATGCTTCAGTAAAGTAAGTGTGAATGTGAAACTACAACCAGCAACTTGGTTTTATATTATTCTGGTGTACTGATTCTGATACTTACAAGTTGTTTCATAAGGAACTGTGACGTTTCTGTAACTTATGATTGCCTAAGTTTGCTAGAGCAAGAAGAGTCTTGTCTAGATTCCTCAGAATGAGTGCTTAATTCCTCTTAAACACAAAACCTGTTTTTTGTTTTTGTTTTTAATTAGCTTTAATGTTTATTGCATGATTATCATTTTTTTAAATAAATTTAATATTTATTGTATGATTTTCATATAAAAGGTGTGTTTCTGATTAGTGACACCACTTTATTGTATGATTGTCTTTTAGTATGTTCATTATTTTTGGAAAATGTTTTCAATGCTTGTCTTCAGGAGCGCTATATAATGAGTTATTTATTACAATATTAATAAAAGGAGGTAAAAAATATTAAAACTAAATATTAAGTACTAGTAAGTGGTGAGAAGAATCCATACTTCAAGACACATAATTTATTTTTATTTTATTAAAGTTTGTGGAACCTAAAAACTGATTTCTATACTACAGAGTAAATGCAAATGTAAAAGTATTTTAAATGCAATGTATCACATGTCTATCTTTAAACCTGTGTATTGCTCTAATGTTGATGTGTCAATCATAATTGTGCCTTGCCCTGGTTTAGCAGAACAAAGAACTGGTCACTGATCATTCAGTTACTGTAAATCCAGGTTAAGCAACAATATTTCTGTTATGTCAGACATTTATGCAAAGTTTGTCTGTAAAAAATCCCAGCCAATGAGAGTAAACACTGTACACATTGTCTCAGTCTGTGTATATAAACCCCATCACTCATCCCCAGATCTCCAAAGCAGCTCACTGATTCTTCTCTCCGCTCTCGCTCTCACTGTGCAGGTGAGTCACACTGATTACACCTCACCATCAGCAAGGAAATACATAGAATATCAATACATTTTAATAATTCTGACCTTTGCATTTTTAATAATTATACCAAAATTTATTTCTTTACATGTTACAAAATGAGAAAACATGCACTGATTCAGTAGCTTTTGTAGTTTACTACAAACTGTTGGATTCTGATTGGTCAGAAAGTGTTGATTAATTCTCTACAACATCAGCTCTGACGGTAGTTCAGGTTTATATTAATGCACTCGCTTACACATTACCTTTCCATAGTAACAATGGAGGCTACATATACTTGTATTTAATAAAATGTGTAATTGTTAATATAATGAAGTTTTCTTAAAGTAAGATGTTTATGTAACATTAGTGGAAGGAGAATCTAGATATCTGTGAGAACTAGATATAAAAATCGAAAGATTTACTATATGCCAGACACAGAGATTATTTTGTTTGTTTGTTTGTTGTTTGTTTACAGTAATTCTGTCTTTTCTTTCCAGAAACATGAACAAGCACTACTTGTCCATGAATGAAGAGCTCCGTAAAGGAGACTATCTGTTATCCAACAATGGAGAGTACAAGGCAGTCTTTCAGGTAGAATGAAAATAGACAAGGAGACAATGAGGCTTATTTGCTTTTTCTTAAACTAATATTTGGAAAAAATACTTCAAGTTCTTACTTCTTGTTTCAGGACGATGGAAACTTTGTGGTTTACGGCTGGAACCCCTTGTGGCATTCCAACACAGGTCACATTAACGATGCCCAGCGCCTCATCATGCAAGGAGACTGCAACCTCGCCATATACACACCATCCAAACTTGTGTGGTCCAGCGGCCAAACCCGGTCCAACGTCAAAACCTGCCGCCTGACTTTGGGCAATGATGGCTTTCTTCGGATTGACAATGACTTTGTGGAGGTGTGGAAATCCACCAAGAAAACTTAAAAGCATTGAAGTAAACTCCTAAGCACACTCAGAGCTTCCTACAGTACTGTATCTGTAACTGTCAGTAAACTTATCAATAAATCAGTAAAGCAAATCAGCTGCATGTCTCTGTGTCTCAGTCTTAGAGTTATGAGCTGAACCTCTAAGGAACAAAACATATTGTTGTTTTTAATATAAGTAATAATCAGTATCAAAGCACAAAATCCTCAGTCAGACATGAGGAGAGAGAAAGGAGAGTTCTACCCAAATGAGGACGGGTTCCCTGTTGAGTCTGGTTCATCTCATATTTCAGGTTTGCCAAAATGTTTAAAACGAGTTGTTTTGCTGAACATCAGTAAAGGTGGAAAGTATTTATACAATACATAATGTATAATACATTCTTAAGACAAAAATCTAGTATATTGTAAAGTCCAAAAAAGTGCTTAATTGCTCCCAAACAGTTTGACCAATCATCTCTATTTTACAGGTTACCCAAGGCAAATTCAAATTTAAATTTAAATTTTGTCACATACACAGTCATACACAGTACGATATGCAGTAAAATGCTTAAACAACCGCATGTGACATTAAAAAAGATTATTAATAGGAAATAAATATAGCATAAAATAAGAAATAAAATATAGAAAATCTTTAGCTAAGGTAAATATATTTTTTAAAACATATTTTTTCTGTTCCAATATGGAAAAATATATAAAACTTTAGTGTGGAGATGAAATGGAATTTAAATGTCCAGGGGGTGTGCAAATATGTATAAACGTGTTTATGTGCAACGAGCAAAAATGAAATAGAAATATGTGTAAATGTGCATTAATGTGCAGGTGTGCAGTGTCCATAAGTGTCCATAGTGTCCATGAATGTCCAGACAGGAGCCCTGGCTGTCCTTTTTGATATAAGTGTTGTGGGTGTAAACGCCAAATTGAGCACGCCTTGAGGAAAGAGCCAGGGGAAGAACTTTGGCTGAATCAGTCTGAAAGAGTGCACTGTAAGAACCCAGTTAAAGTCTAGGGAGTGATTTTTAAAGTGAATTCAGAGCCATTTTTAGAGGGGATCATTATTATTGGTCAATATGATCCCTCCTAAAGTGGATATTGGTGGTTCAGTGGTAGGTTTCTCACCTGCCATGCAGAAGACCTGGGTTTTCTCCTCCTCTGGCATCATCACTACACATAGCCTAATCTGCATGTGTTTGGACTGTGGGAGGAAACCGGAATACCCAGAGGAAACCCACCAAGAACAGGGAGAACATGTAATGAGAATTTGCAATGAAATAATATTTTTTTTTAATATAATAAAAATTACAAATTATAAATTAAATTACACAGGAACAAAATTTACAAAATGAAAGTGTAAAGTATAAATGTTTTAACATTTAAAACATGGTGTGTATATGACTACAGCAGTATGAATTGAAAATATAAGTATAAAATTATATGATATGTCTATCAGCAGCAGTGTGCTTCTCTGTAAAGTGCAAGTCTATTAGTACGAGTGTGTGTGTGTGTGTGTGTGTGTGTGTGTGTGTTGTTATGACCTCTACCTAGGCGTGTAATGGGCATAACATAATTAGGCCTCTCACCACCTTCCCACTCCCAAGAAAATGTAGCGTTTATTTAGACTCAGAGTTGAGCAATGCCCAAAACAACAAACACAAATACTCTACCGCGCCCTAGGCTTGCCTAGTCAAAATCAAATACAAAATAAAATACAAACTTGTCTAACCTACCTTCCTAAACAAGAAACTGGAGAAAAATACAAAGGTAAAAATAAAAGGGGCTTCTCACTCCTACAGATGCTACAAAGTGCTCAAGATATACAGTGAATTATTTTTCACTAGTTAACAACACAACTACAGTTTCCAAAATTGTTACTTAATTCTGGTCACAGCTCAGACTGCATTTTTAACTTCACATCACACTAATCAAAGTTCACACGCAAACGGTTTAGTTGGGAGTGACAGGGTAGAGAGAGAGAGAGAGAGCTGTCAAGTGGTGGGTTTTTAACATGGGGATCCCAGCTTGTCCAATCAGCTTGCTCTAATATATTTGAATGGGACAGTCACAGGAGGTCTCCTATAACTCCACCCACACACACACACACACACACACAACACTCTCAAAGCATACAACAAATCCAAAGTAGGAAAAAAAACAAGTTATGCAATACATTTATTTTCATACCTTTATAACTCTGGGTCATAACACCTGGCGCGTATTCCAGAAAGCTTGGTTAACTTACCATTTGTTTAATCTTAACCCCTGGGTTGATTAACCCCAAACCCGCATACCGCGAGTATGTCGGTTCCAAAACCCCTGATAAGAGTAAGTTTAATCAACACTCTACTGGTTACCCAGAGTTAGTGCGCGTGCACGGTACATTCATAAAGACATTTTCAACGGATCGCCGATTTCACGAGTCAAAATGGAAAATTTAAGTGAAAAAAAGAGAGCGGCGTACTTCACAGAGGTTTTAATGCACACATGTGAGGAATTCAAGCCAATAATAATGAAAAAAAAGCAATACGGCTGCATCGGTTTAGGAAAGAGAGTTGGCTTGGCAAAAAACAACGGACAGAGTAAATGCGTGAGTGTATTAAATTGCAAATTTAACATCGCCTCCCCTTTTATTATAATACAAAATAATTAAACACCCCTTCCGCATCCTTTTGACTGTTAAATCTGCCATTAATTTCTTTAGGTTAAAATAACAATGTATATTGACTAGGAATTGATGGTTTCTTATTTAATAAGGTGTAATCCGTCTGGAGCCAGAAGAACTTTGAGCCAAGTCAAAATGAAACACAAGAACGTTCTGCAAAAAGGTAATATTTGATTACACGATCACAGAACTATTTATTAAACATGATTTAGTATATTCTTTCTGTCATGTAACTAATAGAAAGAAGGCTGAAGCCCGTCTAACTAGCAGGGGCCCATCACCACCTCCCCTTACCCCATCTGAGGAGCGGCTCTGTCCCTTAATAAAGGGCCACCAGTGACACTAACATGGTGAAATGTAAGTTTACCACTATGATTTATTTTCATTATATGACTTAATAAATGACTATCTCTGTCACTTAAAGGCTTTTGAACTTGCTTACCGTTTTTACAGATCTGGCCTTTAAAAACGCACGTTTTCGGAAAATGGAACCCACGACTTGCCGCAAGTGCGCGCGGCAAGCTGTGAAAATGCCCTTCAATACCTGTAGGGGGCAGTCGTGTTTCAGTCTAAAGTATTGTGTGTCTACTGAAGCCGAAAAATGTTATGTCTCTTAGGCGCCCATTGACGGCAAGCGACAGAGCTCATAAACTTGTCAAGCTTAAACTGTTATGTATTTATTCATCATTTTCATTCAGAATTATTATTAGTAGTAGTAGTTTTCCAAATTTATTTTCTATTATTATTATTATTATTATTATTATTATTGTAATGCACCCGCGCGTGTGCAGAAGGACTACAAAGATGTATGACGTTAGCCTATATTTATGCGCTTTAAAAGCAGACAGGTACTGGTGGCTCAGTGGTAGGTGATTCGCCTGCCATGCGCGAGACCCGGGTTCGATTCCCAGCCAGTGCTCAATATGCTGGTTCTATTCGCTAAAATACCACGATATAGCCATTAAATTTTCAAGTTATGCTTCAGTACTAAATGCATGTTTGCAATTGAGAATTTTTTTTTTTCTTAAGCTATGAAACACATTAGCACTCACCTCACAGTTGCTGTAATTTAATGATTATCATAAGCAAAAAGTGTAAAACAAAGGATTCACATTTATTACATTTTCACCCAAAGCCGGATTCGAACCAGGGTCTGGACGATTTTATAGGATATACGGATATTATACAGATATTATTTAAGCAACGCCACGCCACGTGGAAAGCAACAAAAATGCTTCAATTTCATTGTCTGTCACTGAGTGTCAGCTATTCACGACTGGCCCCCCGCGGAACACAGAATCCCCGGGCTTTGACTGCGCTTTCTCCATTCGTTATTACAGGGGCGGACTGGGACCAAAAAGTGGCCCTGGACTTCCTGGCCCACAGCAGCCCACACCATAATACATTGGCTCATTAATGTAGAGATACATTTTTAACACTAGTTACTAGTATAAAAATATAACACAATACAGAAATCAATGCTATTTAAACATGTTATTTGAAGTATTACTGAACATATATTGGGTCAAAGAAACAAACAAAAAAAAGAACATCAAGACAAACAACATATAAATCTAAAAAGACAATATTTTAAAAGGAATGGCAATAAAACTGAACAGGTACGCTAAAATAAAATCAGTAGCAGCAGTAGCTCACGCTAGTAAACTAGTTACTTATTTTAATTATTATGGTAGTCAATATTAATACGAAATAATGCTGAGAAACATAATTTCAATTAATATTGATTTGCTCAGAAAATTCGCTGCATCGAGAAAGGATCAATATCTAAAAATTGCCCACGTGTGTGGACAAAGAATACAAAAGTGTATAATCTTTAATAAAGTTAATCTATTACAATGTTGTTTTTTAATGCTGAAGCAAACATGATTTTGTTTTAGTCTATTCATTGAATACAACGCGACAGCGCGCTCCGAGGTGAAGCGCACACACAGTTACTGTAATCCCCCATCTCACCTTTACAACAGGTGTGAAGTCATCAAACCGGTTTCGTTGCTGGGGGAATTCACAGAATTGGGTTTTTTTAAAACAAATTAACAAGACCGAGCAGACTTCAGACAGGGGGTTTGGTTGGTTAGAAGTGGTGTAGAACCGCCACTGCCTATTTTCCACCACATCACGTACTTCCCTGATCTCGGACTAAACTCCGCGCTTTGCTTTTATAATGTGGAGCAAGCCCGAGATCATATTAACGTAGCATTCATCATTCAAAATTATTCATATCAGTGTATAGTAAGTGTGATTTGAAAAGTGCTATAACTCCACCTGCTACAGTTTCAGCCCAGTGGAACAATCTGACTACATGTGAAGTGCCATGAAAAAGTATTTGCCCCTTCCTATTTTTTTTCTTTGCATATTTGTCACACTTGTATAGGTGGAATTTTACCTAAACACTTTAGGTGAGAACGTATAGGTTAATATGTATAGGTGAGAACAGCTGATTCACACTTGGGGAGAGTGAATAATTTGCATTTGAATGTTGTCTGGCATTGACAGAAACACGCAGTGACACTAAAAGAACAATAGGATTAATAGGAGGCACTAAAGAGGAGGATTTTAATTTAGACTATAAAACAATTAACCTGCGTCTATTTTTAGGCGTGCCAGCTTCCACTTTTTAGTCTTATAATGCCCACATGACATGCTGGTACAGAGCTGGACATATTAGCATAAGCCCGGGTTTTCACCCTGCGCTATAAAATACGAGTACGACGGCCATCCGCGGACAGCAGCTCCTGCCTCCGTCCGCTCGCGCTGGCTCTTCTTTGAAGTCCCTGGGGCGCGTTCCAATTGCCCCGTTTGCATGCCGCACTTCCGCGTTGTGTGCGCGCGTCTCATTCACACCGCGTAGTAAAATCCACTGTAAACCAACAAACCCCGAGTATTTTATAGCGCGGATGAACCCGGGATCATTAGCAAGGAGAGCTCTTCTTCACTATTCGTGCTTAATTCCGCAGCCCTGCTTCTTCGCATATCTGAAGGGAAGGCGGCCTAACTAGTGAGCGAGGAGCGATATTGATTTGGGCGCAGGCCGTGACAGGCTGAAAAAAAACTATTGTCCTCAAAAATGTAACAGATGAGGACTCTGATTAATGTGCAAAAACTATATAATAAAACTATATAAGACTACATGCCTTTATAAGACTCAACTTTTATTTAAGCGCACTCATAATAACGAAAAAACGTGATTTTGTAAATGTTTGAAAGCAACTAAGCTGCACTGTTCTGTATTGTTTTTGGTGAACTTGAGCGCGTCAGAAAATGAACGCAAACGTTTTTTTAAATGGTCAGAGTCAGTCTGCTTGCTGTTTTCCCGACGCGTTCATAATCATTAGTCTACTTCTGCCGGTGCGCTCTGGAAAACTTTATGCATGCGGCTGAGTGCTGATTAAAACTATGGAGTAAATTAAAGAGGAGAATCACGATGCCGAATTAAAGTCCTGAGCCCAAACCTCATTTAAATTAAATTAACAAATACTATAAGTAAAAAAAAAAAAACAATAGCCCACGTTTAGAAACCGTTTATAATTTCTTTCCGACATGAGTTGGCCCGGTGTTATGCGCAGAGCGCCGGGAGATTTCCTAAAGCTCCGAAATCACTGGGGCATTTTTTCTAAATTGATGCTATCTTTAATAACTGATGGAGGTTTTGAGCTGTATACACACTATATACACGCATTTTTAAGGGGTTTAAAATGAATTCGTCCGAGCAGACCTACATGAAAGGTGAGAAGTGAGTAACTGCGCGCGCTGTCGCGGTGTATATATAGTACAACACACGTTTATTAACCTTTTGATAAAAACGCTGCCTTTTGTAAAGTGAAAGTACTTTACAAAAGACAAACAGGTTTATTTCAGTCATGAATTCACAATCACATCACATTCCAGCTATTATTTCCAGCCGTGGTTAAATAATGGATGAAATAATTATTAAATGCTGGACACAAACAGCAAATATGATGATTATTATAAAAAGCCAGAAGAAGCTTGTGGTCATAAGATAATATTTACTTAATAATATAATATATATAGTTCATTCATGTCTTCTGATGATGTCGACACATTTTTACGTTTTAAATAAGATATGTTGGCATATTCACGAATCAGGACATTCGCATAGTTAAGACTATCAGATAGCCTACTATCAGGAAATTAAATTAATTTCAACACCATGTAAACCAAGACATTGCCATGTCTTTCACTGTTTTGTCCCTGTTAAAACATTACAAAAAATATATAAGAAACTTATTAAGAATTTTAAAGCACGAATTTGGGCATCTCATTTCATCATTATGAAAATAATATGAAGCACATATACACACATTTATCATGAAAGATCTGTTGTAAAGCAAAATAAAATTCATGTTTGCTTCAGCATTGGGAACAATATTGTTTTAGACTAAGTAATTATACACAATTCTTCGTTGTACAGTACTTGGTCCGGCGTTTAAATAAAGTCCTTCCATCTGGCGGATATTAAGTGAAGCACAACACATTTATTTAAATTCCCGAATGTTGCTTACGGCAAGTCGCGGCGCGCCGCGCGCTAAATTGAGGCATCCCGCGGGAAAACACGCGCAGTCTTAATAACAACATCTGTATGCAGGCTTACTTTATTTAACTGCATACAGTATGATGTACAGGCTACTGTGATCTTAGTTGTATTACTTTGACAAGTTTTTTTCTGCATTAGTGGTTTTTCTTTGATAATATTGAGAATTTGATGGGTTGTATTTTCGTATAGATACTGATAGAGAGATTGGATTAATGAACCCTACAGAAAGAACACAGTCTGTCACAGTTGTGTTTTGGTGTCAGGTACCTTTAGTTGCTTTTAGATATTAAGATATTAAGATATTAAGATTAGTTTTTTTTCTCTTTGCCAAATAACGTATACTTGCATATTACCACTGAAAGATGAAGATGACGATGAAGAGACCACATTTGCTGATGTGCAGAATCTCATTTATTTCATTATTTTTGCCTTCCTAGTTGCCAGCAAAGGAGCTGTATAAGGTCCATCTTCAAAAACAAATAAGAAAAAGTGACATGGAGATGGACCTTACTGTATACCGCTTCAAATGGAAGAGAAAGGGCTATCTATAGAATAAAATCCCTGTCAAAAATAATCGTGCGTAAAAAAAAAGATTTGTGTGTAATTCTGTCTTTTGTCTGAGTTGGATTCCAAAATCTACGGCCACGACAGCTTACAGATACGAGATTTTGTGTGTTTGTTACAATACAACTCTGAAATATACAAAACTCGTTTTTACAACTCCTCTGTTTCACGCACCGTTTTAACCCACTGGCGCCAAAATGCCAGATCAGCAACCGAGCGCTCTCTCATCGTCTCAGGTAAAAAAAAAAATTCACAGATTCGGACATGTTTAAGAGAAGTAAAATTACAGAGATGTTTTAATTATAGTAGGTAAGATTTTAGGAGTTTAAAACAGTGGCGGGGCGCCGGAGAGCCTGGAGGACTGCACGGTGAGGATGTTCGGAGTCAAGGGTTCTACGTCACAACCGCACATGCGCTCTTCAACTCGCTCACAGTACCGACCACGCGCTTTGCTGCCCGGCCGTTGGGATAAAGCACTGGTGTTAGCGTGTAGTTTTCCCGCTCGGTCTGCTACCGGATGTTTACATGGCACGACTACCGGAAATTCCGCCCCCGGGTGTGTGCTACTAACATGTCCAGCTGTGGTTTGGGTATTAGCAACCTGGCTAACCCGATTCTACCACGCAGAGTTCCGTTATTTAAGTCCAGCACCGCACCCCATCTTTCTAAAATGTCCAACCCCAAAATGCAATCCTCCTCGATATTACCCACAAAGAATTCATGTGAATGAATCTGCTCACCTATTTTTACTCGGACCATGCGACAAGCCCGTACCTTCACGTAGCTCCCAGAAACAGTGCGAATATTGAAGGCTGGATCAGGCAGTCTGCAAACGCACTCGCTTTGTCCCAGTAATCCACAGCGCAACAGCGAAACCGTAGAACCCGTGTCCACGAGCGCCCGTAGTAAGACGTCGTCCAGAACACAGTTCACATAAATTCCCGCGCGATTGCCTAAACGTCCCGGCCGGAAGTTGAATCCACTAGTTGGGGGAACAAGAACGGTTGCGGGAGGCGGCTTCCCCTTAGCGCCCCGCCCGGAGCTAGTTTAACGGCTGCTGGGTACGCTGTCCCTCAGGCCTGAGAACGTTGCAACGGTAGTTCTGAGGTCCCTTGCCTCGGCATCGCCGCGAAACCTCGGAGACTTGTTCGTTGTCTAACCGTGACGGGTAGCCCTGTCCCCGGCTAGATTCACCTACCAAGCGCCCCTGAGCTGAGGGAGGTCGCTCGGCAGGACCAGCCTGCGAAGTCGGCGGCTAGCTCTACCTGCGCGAAGAATGTGTAGGGTTCGACGGCGCCGTTGTAGGAGGGAAGGCGCAGCTGCAGCTCGCCGGCTGACGGTGCACGGAACTGTAGCTTGCTCCGGCGCAGGGACTCTCGATGAGTCTGTTCCAGGATCCGCTTCCGTCCCAAGATCCAGTGCCGGAATCTTCATTTCGCCGCGCTGCTTCGGTCGCCCTGGTTTGCTCGCGCTAGCCCCGTCAGGAAGACACTCTTTCTTCTTGCATAGTTGCTCTGCCACTTGGCGGCCTACTTGGATCTTCCATAGTTCCTCGATAGTGCGCTCGAACTCGTTAATCTCCATCCCACTTCTGACACCAATGTAGCGTTTTTACCACTAGAAGGATCTTGAATGACAAGTGAGCTTGATTGCTTCCCAATGCAATGGCTGGGAGAACTTTATTTCACACAGCACAGTACAGCATGGGAAACACATTCACTCGAGAACCCACACAGTTCAGCCTAAGCATGAACTGGAGCACATTCAACAAGCGATCCCACACACTTAACACACAAACATGGCCGAAGCCACTAACCCAAACAACCTTCCCCAACAGGGTGAACACATAGAAAACCCCCCTCAAGGCATGATGGTCGTCAGCCACCGCCCCGCTTACGCCACAATAATAATAATAATAATAATAATAATAATAATAATAATAATAATAATTTGAATTAGAATTAATATATAGTAAAAGTATAGTTTGTATAGGTAATAATTATTAGTATATATATAAATGGTAATAATTAGTAGTAGTAGTAGTATATGTTTATCCCACAGATAATGTTACTGTAACTGTAGTACGTGTGGAAAACATGTAGTTTGCAGATTTTGCCGCCAGAGGGCAGCACGGGCTCACTCACCGCGAGCACACTGTACAGGTTCTATGGTTCCAGAAGAACTGAAAGTCCAATTAAACATTATAACTCTGTTATATAATTACAACATTTAATAAAGGCTAAAATAATAATAAAGAAACAGATCGAGGAGGAAACAAAACATACACTTTACACTAAATACACAACACAAAATACACACATTAATAAAACTTATTTTATTATCTTTTAAACTTTTTAAATTAATGCATGAACTATTAAAACAACGAAGTACTGTGTGTGTGTGTGTGTGTGTGTGTGTGTGTGTGTGTGTGTATTTACTGTATTACTGTATTTTACTTTTATTTTTATACACGTTTTTTTTGTATAATATTTAGTTTTATTGTTTTTACCTCTTTTCCTTTTTCCTTTTATTTATCTATTTTAATTTAATTCTAATTGGCAAAACCAATGTAATTAATTGTCATGCAATAAAGCATCTTTAAATCTTGATTCTTGTATGTGTGTGTGTGTGTGTGTGTGAGAGAGAGAGAGAGAGAGAGAGAGAGAGATCTAAAGCTCGTGGATCAGATGAAGACACAGCTCAGGTTGCCAGATTGGGTTTATTTGGGTTTCCAGAGTGGATTGGTTTGGGTTGCCAGAGGTGAACAAATTAGGTTATTAGAAGGGAGTGATGTAAGAATCTTTGTGCAGTGATGTACAGTACAGTAGGTTGCCAGAGTGAAAAAAATGTTGAGTAAATAGATCTGTGCTGTTGTCCTTCATTTTAACAGTTGTCTGATGTGAACAGACTGATGTAAAAACAGTCCGATATATATAAATAAAGAAAGTTTTTTTGTCTGTACATTGGTCAGAACTCGCTCTTTTAATGATCTCTATACATTTATACATTGTAGGACCCAGTCTTAGAAAAAATTCTGTCTGTCTGTCTGTATGATGCTGCAAAGCGATGTTATGAACAGTTACGTGTGGGATTTAATAATCTACTGTAAAATAATCTACTAATGCGCTACTGTCCCAATGTAAACACACACCTGCACCAATAGATATTAATTAGAAAAGATAAAGTAAATATTTTGACTGGGATTAGTTCATATTTTCACTTTGGCTGAAATAACAGCGCTGAAGTGGTATAAGTGAATTTTAACACGCTGGAGTGGTTTTAAGACAAAACTTCATCTTTATCCTTTTATCTACTTTTTCCATTTCTCATCTGTGATTCACTCTCCGATTACCGAACAGGGAGTGTATTTGCCTGAAGATACTCAACTTTACATGATTTCTTTGTATTAATAAGTTAGACAGAGAGTTCTGCTGTACAGAGAGACACACAGACATGGACGTGGGCTTCAACCTCAAATAATAATCATAATAATAATAATAATAATAATAATATCACTGATCAGATTTAATCTTTTAACTGTCTCTACAAACTCTACACCGGTAACTAACACTAGTGTTAAATGAGATTAGTGATTATTGAGGGGATTTTCCTGTTACTTTGTAACCGCTTCTCTACTTCAAAGCCTTTCCCACTACAGGTCTGTGGGATTTTTAAATAATCTGGCAACCCGCGTGTCTCGGAGGCGGATATTGCGCACGCGGCTGCGCGTTTACTCCCGTTATTCAGCTCCGTGGAACAGCAGGTGCAACCCCTCTGTCTCTCTCTCTCTCACACACACACACACGCGCGCGCGCGCTGATCCGCGCGCTGCTTTATAAACGGGCCATCGCGCGCTCCGCCATTACAGAACCAGGGGCACGAGCATGAGGATGATGATGATGATGAAGGCTGTGAGGATGAACACAGTGTGGGCTTTTCTTCTCCTCTCCATCACTACTGCACTTTTACACCAGACACAGGCCTTTCCCACTCCTCCTGCACCTCAAGGTACTACACACTCATCATCATCATCATCATTATTATTATTATTGTAATATTTATTATTATACTATAAACTCATATTGTTAATATCATCAGTAGATTTTTTCTTTTTTCTTTTTCTTTATGTTTGTTAAACTTTTCAGTATTCTGCTTTACTGCATTCTGAGATTTAAGATTTTGTAACACAATAATAATTGAATATTTTCTTTTTATCTATGATGCTAGTAGTTGTTGCATAAAGATAAAAGTACAGAACTAACAGTTTGCAGTTCACAGCTGTTTAATTAAACATATAATAAATACCAAAGAAAACATTGTTGTGTATTTACACATTAAAAACTTTTTTTAATCAAAACTTGATATCATTTATAAATAGAACAATAAACAAAATATCTGTAAATTGCATTAAATAAATAAGAAAAAAAATCCTTTAACAAATTAAACAAAAATGTTCCTTTTAAACTGTGTCTTAAATAATCATTATAAAAACTGCTATAAGTTACATATTTATTTAAAACAAACACATGAACTCACTAGAAATTACCTTTTTAAAAATGATCAAACAAAATTACTAAACTACACATATAAACACGTATGTAATAAAATTACGGTTTATTTAAAATGTTAAACTACCACTAATTATTGTTAACTGTTAATAAATAAAATATTACGTATTTTATACCAAAAAATTCCGGTAGTTTTAAATAAATACAATATTGTTACAAATAAAAAAACTGTGAATTGCACATTACCTGCACACAAGCTAAACCTAAACACCTGAGTCTATTACAGCGTTATTAAAATGTTTTATTATGACTTTTATCAATACGAGCTACTGACTGCTCAACATTAGTATGAACTCTCAGTAATAAAAGTGTGTATGCTCAAAAACATGAAAGTTTTTTTTTATAATAAAATCAGCCATAGTGATAGATAGATAGATAGATAGATAGATAGACAGACAGACAGACAGGAGCATGAAGAGCTGTGTCACGTTGCGTGGTGTGTGTTGCATGTGGCTAGCCTTGTATTTCCATGGCGGTTGAATGGTTTAGGCCGTAATCAGATTACTCCTCAGGCTTCCTGCACACTGAAGCTGCAGGTCCGATAACCGCCATGACTCAGAGGCTAGAATTAAACTCAGAAGATTAACGTTGAGACAAACACAAAGGTCCGAGTTTCTACCTCAGTGTTGCACTTAAATGTTACAGATGTTTAGCAAAGCAAAAAAAAAAAAAGCAAAAAAAGGTTTTGTGAGTTGTTGTTTTTTTAGCATATAAAGTAACCCAGATTTTCATGCTAATTTTGTGTGTGTGTGTGTGTGTGTGTGTGTGTGTGTGTGTGTGTGTTTATTCTATTGCAGATAAAGCAGAGTACAGCAGACAGCTAACAGAGGAGAGACCGCTACAGCAGCAGGTATGAAACTTCTTTATCTACAACATTACAAAGAACAAACACTAACCATCTGTAGCCTGTGTAACCCTCAGCGTTTAATTATTATTTTTAAATATAAGCTATGTTTTAACTGAATTTTATTTTGATTTTGTGTTTATTTGTGTCCTGAAAAGATTGCAGAAGCCGACAGTGGAAGTAAGACAGGTGAGAGAGAGCGGAAACTATTTCTGTAGCGTCCTCACCAACCGTGTGCTCTGTATTTTTGTGTAAGCAGGTTAAATACATATTTAGCCGTATTTAGCTCTATCGCTTCATTTCCAGAGCTGAAGCCCACGCAGCCTTCTGAGTTTAGTCCAGACGACGATGACATCACGCTGCTGAAGTCTCTGGCCGAGAAGTCCAGATCGCAGAACAACCAAACGCCAAAATCAGTCTCGACAGATGATCACTACACACACGACGAGACAGATTCCACCAAGAGCAGGAGGCTAGCGGACGACTACGACACAACCAAGAACGGCATCAACAGATACCAAGGTAACCCTGGGAATAGCGAAATATATAGCACACAGGCTGAAAACTCGAGATACTGTAAATAGTACAAATAATAAATAAATACAATGTAGGAATTAAAAGATACAATTATAAACTAAATTTGAAGTTTAAACTACAGATGTTGAAGGTGAAATACACAAAGTTTCTAAATCCTTCTTAATAGTTCAAGAATCTACAACAAAGTCTAAGTCTAAAGCTAAAAGTCTAAAAACTATTAAATAAAAACTAAAAGTAGCAAAATCTAACCTGTAAATACCTGTAACTATAAAAATCCTATGGTAAAAAACACTAACATAGAGTTTAAACTACAAATAAAGAACGAAACCAGTTAAGTGCAAATGGAAAAAGTGACAACGAACAAGAAGCAAACTACATACAGATCTACTGTAAATACCAACATACAGGCTACGAATGCTAACATCTGCATTATTAATGCCAACATAGAAAATATAAATACTAAAATGAATCCGATAAATATCAACATAGAAACTATAAGAACTTAACACAATAAATACCAACAAAGATAATATGAATAGTAAAGTTACAATATAAACTCCAAGATAAAACCGCTAATTAAAAGTTAAAGATGAAGTAAAAGATGGTGTGTGTGTGTGTGTGTGTGTGTGTGTGTGTGTGTGTGTGTGTAAAGGCGAGAGAGACAGGATAATCCAATGACCGTCTGGAGTGTGAGACATTTAGAGTGTTAAACTCCAGTCTATCACTGTAGTGTGTCGCGCACACACACACACACACGCACACACACACACACACATTTAATACCCTCTCGCAGGTCTTTAGATAATATAAAGGCGTGGGAGTTTGTGATGTCTGTGTGAGTGTGTGTAGTAGACATTTTCCCAGTGAATGGATCAGTAACATCTTGTACTTATGTATTTATTTGCTTTTACTCAGCTGCGCGTGATTTAACTGCGACGCTGCTCACGTCACACACACTTTTCTCTCTCCTGCTTGGAAACGATTTCAGGATGCACCATTAGGAGTTTAAGCCGCGTGCAGGAACGTCAATCCGGGCGAGTCAGCACAGATCCGATTACTCACTCAGACAGAACGAAAACGGAGCCAGAACCCATGCAGACACACAGCAGATGCTCAATGTGACCTCACACACACACACAGACACACACACAATGAATCACAGACACAAACACACGAGCAGACCCACATTCACACACATACATTATACTCACGTGACGTATATAATACACACACATAATACTTACAGCACGCACTATAATACATTTATACATGATGCACACACACTCACACACACACACACACACATATCATCAGACAGGACACTTCAGTCAATACTTTCAAACGCAGCCAAGTTCCTGTGAAGCTCGCGCTCATGAGCTTTAATCGATAAAAGACGGTTATTTTTAGTAACTCCACCTTTACTACTGGCAACGTTCTCCTTCTGATGTTCTCCTTCTCATCTTCTCCTTCTGATGTTCTCCTTCTTCCCCTTACAGCTGAACCGGAGAGCTTGCACCAGCTGGACGGAACTCCGCTCACTGCCGAGGACATCGTCCAGAAAATCGCCAACAAAATCTACGAAGAGGACGACCGCGGAGTCTTCGACAGAATCGTCTCCAAACTCCTCAAACTCGGTCTGGTGAGAACCGACATCCTGACTCACAGTCCAACCTCTTTAAGGGTCTATTTTGGTCAGTTCCAGTTTTATGGGGTCTAACTGCTTACCGTTAGAGTTATAGCGCCGGTTAATCTCAGGATTTAGGATTCTTACTACTGGGGCTTGGTTAGTCCTGTAGTAGGTAGGTAGTACCTTTTCATTGGTATTCAGTCATTGGTATCAGTATTCATGCTTGTACCTCCTCAGTAGTACAGGTTTTTAGGGTTCTACGTCTTGATAAGCTTGTTAGTCATAGTCTTTAGGGTGCTACATCCTAGGCTTTAGGTTCCTACATCTTGGTTAGTCCCACTCTTTAGGGTTCTACTTGGTAGCTAATTATAGGCTTTTGTGTTCTACCACTTGATAAGTACCAGTTTTTAAGGGTTTATCTCTCGCTTAGTATGGGTTTTTAGGTTTCTATCTCTTCATTAATCCCATTCTTCAGGGTTCTACCTCCTCATTAATACAGGTTTTTAGGGTTCCACATCTTTCTTAATCCTTGGGCTTTTGGGTTCTGCCGCTTGCTCAGTGCTGGTTCTATGTCTTGGTTCGTGTTAAAGGATTGGTTTCTATCTCCTCATTAGTACCAGTTTTAGAGTTCTACCTCTTCATTAATCCTAGGCTTTAGCTTTCTACCTCTTGATTAGAGTTCTAATAATTCATTCTAGTTGTAAGGGGTTTAGGGTTCTACATTTTGTTATTATGAGTTTTTGGGGTTCTATATCTTCATTAGTCCCACTCTTTAGGGTTCTACCTCTTAGTTAATTATAGGCTTCTGTGTTCTACCACTTGGTACCAGTCTTTAGGGTTCTAGCTTTTTAGAGTTCTACTTCTTGTTTATTGTGGGTTTTAAGGGTTCTGCGTCTCCCTTAGAACTTAGGGTTCTACTTCTTGGTTCATCTTAGGGTTTTACCTTTTCATTAATGATAGGCTTTGGGGTTCTACCATTCAGTATGTACCAGTCCTTAGGGTTATGGGTTAGTATGTTTTTTTAGGGTTGTACCTTCTCATTAGTCCCAGTTTTAGGGTTCTACCTCTTTGTTAATCCCAGGTTTTGTGGTTTTACCTCTTGGCTTGTCTCACTCTTTAGGGTTCCACCTTTTAGTTAATCACAGTCTTTACTGTTCTTCACCTGAGTTAGTACTAAGTTTAATGTACTCAACCATGTTTAGACCCAGTCTTGTGCCAGGGTTCTAACCTGAATGCATGGCTGAGGTTTGGTTGTTTTAATGACTGTGAACTTTTACTCAGAGCCTGTTCCCACTTCCTGTTCTCTGCTTCCGAACCATATCGTCTTCACCATCAGCACACAGAGAGATGTGTCTCTGTCCTTTCTTTTCATCTCTCCCAGTTTATCGGCCCATCTGTTCATTTTTAGAACAGACCTCCTACTCCTCCTACGCTTCCATCTCTTCTAAACCAGTACACACATAAACACTCAGTTGCAAACATGACTGCACACATAAACTGATGGTTCCATTCTGTATGTGTGTGTGTGTGTGTGTGTGTGTAGATCACTGAAAGTCAGGCTGACACTCTGGAGGTTGAGGTCGCTGAAGCTCTGCAGGATCTGATCACCAAAAACGCCAAGAACAACGAGATCCAGGAGCTGAACAACAACAAAAACAGGGTACAGTGTGTGTGTGTGTGTGTGTGTGTGTGTGTGTGTGTGTGTGTGTGTGGGTTGTGTGTGGGTGTAACAGCAATGAGGTTTTAATATTTACTTGGAAATTGTTATAAAAAATTTCTCCCTCTCTCACTTTTTGAGTTTTACCCTTCTCAGAGGTTTTCTCTCTTTTGGTATATTTTTATCTCTCCATTCTGTGTTTTCTTATCTCTCACTTTTCTCTCTTTTTCTCTATTGTGTTCCGTCTCTTTGTCTATCTCTCTGTCTCACCCTCTTGTTCTCACTCTTCAGGATGAGGAGGATCGTCCCAGTCGTCGGTTTGATGACGACGATGATGAGGAGAACGTTGACGATGCCGGTGATGGTGGTGATGATGTCGTTGATGATGATGAGGAGGGTGGTGATGAAGAGCAGGAGGAGGAGGTCCGAGATGCTGACGGGAACTGGGATGGAGCGAGCGAAGGAAACGACAGGAACGAAGTGAACCCAGAGGAAGAACTGCAGGACCTGCAATATTTCCCAAACTTCTACAGACTTCTGAAGAGCCTCGACTCAGGTGTGTGAGAGAGTGTGTAGTAACATCACTCAGGTGTGTGAGAGAGTGTGTAGTGATGGTTTAATACGGAAATCAGACGCAGGATTCTCAGCAGTGAGATCAGATACACATGTGGGCCGTGGTTGGATCTCCAGCCCTGAATTATTTGTAAATAAAGCCATGAAGGAAGTTAAAGTTTCTCTTTAAATGGTTTCTTTTACTTCACAACACATTGACTTAACTTTCACTCACTCATCTTCTATACCACTTAATCCTGTATTCAGGGTCGGGGGGACCTGGAGCCTGTCCCAGGCGAGTTAGGGCACGAGGCAGGGTGCCCTAAGTATTCTGTGCCAGTCTATCACATGGCACACACACGTATACACACTCATTCACACACTATGGGCAATTAGGGAACACCAGTAAGCCTAATCTACATGTTTTTGGACTGTGGGAGGAAACCGGAGTACCCGGAGGCCAGGAATCGAACCCGGACCCTGGAGGTGCGAGACGACAGTGCTAACCATTACATCACTGTGCTGCCCTGATTAAATTAAATAAAACAAATCATATTAAATTAAATGTGTAATGAATCCTCTGTAGAAGCATACTTTTCAATTTTATGACCTTGCTTTAAATCTTGTCGCTTAATTAATTCGTGCTCATAATAAAAAGAGTAAAATGTGAAATGAAACTCGGAAGTGTTCTCGAGTGCTGTTCTGTGCTGCTGAGTAATGAGAGTCAAGGATGTGGTTTAATTCGGATTTATGATTTATATCATAGTTACAGTTAACATAGATACTGTTCATGCAGCGATATTACTTATCAGCCATAACATTAAAACCACATCACAGTAATCACATTAACACTAATTATCAACTACAGGATCAGGGGCACCTGAGGGTCACTCTTACCAGGGCTCTTCTAATTTATATAAGGTCACAGTAGGGGCGGGGGTGGTGGTGTATCTAATACAAAAACTTTTTTGTAGAGACCCATCTGCATGTCTCCTTTAAAGGTTCCATACTGTACTACAGTTTAACCTTGGATTGTGAGCATAATTCATTCTGGATCGTGCTTGTATATCAAAACACTCGTATATCAAAGTGGATTTCCCCTCACTTAGACACACACCAATCTGAATGTCTAAACAAGACTAAAAGGGAAATTTGGCATAATAGGTCACCTTTAAAAGAACAAAAGTTCATGTTTTAGTTTTTTTGGGGTGTAAATGTTTGAGTTTAGAGTTCATGATCTAAACACCGGAGCTGCATACATGTGGACTTTATTCCTGCTGCTACGACCCCAACCTTGAATATGAGAAACTTTCCTCATGTAAAGTCTGACTCTTAAGTGCGGCATACCGCATTCTATATCAGTATTAAATGTGTGTGTGTGTGTGTGTGTTGTAGAACAAGACGCTGAAGAAAGAGAGACCCTCATCACCATCATGAAGACACTCATTGACTTTGTGAAGATGATGGTAAAGTACGGCACCATCACACCTGAGGAGGGCGTGTCCTACCTGGGTAAGAACTTTAATTCTTCACACACACATTTTACGAATTACACGTCTTCTTTTTTATCTCTTTATAGTAACACGTTACATGTTGCCGTCTACGTTATAGCAGCTATAAACACTCCTCGGCTCTAATCCAGCTTCACCTCTCACTGTTACTGACACTGGAGGCTTCTTCCGTTCATGTTACACACACACACTTCCTCCTTACAGAAAACCTCTCCGTATCAGCGCTGATGTGAATCGCTTACTGTACATTAGACGTTACCATGGAAACCATAACTGTACGTTTGTGTGTTAAGGGAAAACAAAAGACATCAATTATGACTGTGTTTCCTTTTGTGCGTTTTTTGAAAAGCACACACACACACACAATTACACACAATTACACACAACGAGCAGCTGTGTCGTGTTTAGAGAAGCCGTGTTTATTGTCCTCTTCTGCGCTCGGAGCTGTTTATTCTTATCCGATGATGTTTTCTCTTTTCCCTGATGATTTTCCATGATGATCTTCTCTAAGAATGAATGACGCTCATAGTTTACATTCATTTCTGAATATCAATATTAAAGTAAGGATTAAAGAAAAGCAAGAAAGTAATGAGATTTCTAAAAAAAATTAATAAAATAAAAAATAAAAGTTTTGCACGTAAACATTAAAGATAAAAGGTAAAAGTTTTGTTTTAATCAACACATCATCCTTCCTCTTTGATTTACATGCAGGAACGTGATTGGCTGTGAGATTTTATGATGCAGTAACACGCACAAGTGAAACACTTTCCTTCATCATTTAGATCATGTTTCAGTGGACTGGCTCCAGTTTTAGTTAAAACTAAATGCAGAACGTTTCGTCCGCGGCTCCTTGCCCCAGGCTAACGAAGCGAGCGCACTCATTAACAAAACACAGATAACGGGGTTGTTTTCTGTCCATTCATGAGGTTTCTATGGAAACCTTTACGTACATCAGGGCAATAAAGACGGCGCGTAAATAAAGCAGCGTGCTGCCTGGAAACAAGACGCCGCTTTAAACCGGTTCCAACAGGAAACGAGGCGCAGATCACTCTCCAGTCCCGCTAATGCTAATGCGCGCGTGTGTGTGCATGTGTGTGTGTGTGTAGGACAAATACACTGAAACCTCCTGCTGACGTCTTTAGTCCAGTGCTTTAATTGTTTTTGATGCGACCTTCTGTCACTGTTTTCCGCTGAAATGAAGCTAATTAGATGAGAAATTCAATCTGATGTCACTGTGGACTTCAGGAGAGCAAACCTCCCAGAATGCACTGCTAGGATTTCATACGGTGTATACTCAAACAGTGGCAATTAAGCAACCAATAAAGCTGATGAAATAAAGACAGGATGGTATTAAATGTTGTGCAAAAACATATAGCATTAAATTCAACTCGCTAGATCAATAGCGTTGTTGATTTAGCGAGCTACGATTTTATTGCTTTAATTGGATTGTTGTGCGAGGTTAGATCATGAGATAAACAAAATACTACTTGTATTTTAATACTGGAAATGTTTAAAACTATCTGGGTATTTTAGATTAATTGCGCTAGCTTGTTAGAAAGTTAGATCATTACTTATGCTAACTTATTTTATTAGAAAGAGGATATTTAGTTCATTTCTATGTTCGATAATATTTGGGATCCCGTTAATAAATTAGTCAGCTAGTTCTGCTAGTTCTTAAGCCCATGCTGCGTAGTTCTTGCTGCAGTTTTTATAATAATCAGAGCTGTGTATTCTCTAATGAAAAGTTGACACGGCTTTGTTAAAATTAGTTTTATGCAATTATGCCAGTTTTTATTTAGTTAGAATCCAATAGCTTCATGTTGAACCTCAGACTGATTACATTAAAAGCTACGTTAGCATTAAAAAAGCAGGTATTAGACATAGATCATGTCTGCGTTGGCCTTTTTTTTTTTTTTACAAAATGTTCATAATAAATTACTTTGTTATTAATAAAAAGATGTATATATTAACATTTTTAAACGCAAATTTAGCAATCTGATCTCTGCTGATTATATTGTTGCGTCTTACAGAGAATCTGGACAACATGATCGCCACGCAGACCAAGAACAAGCTCGGGAAAGCGCTGGGTCCCGTCAGCATCACGCCCCCTACAGGCAGGAACTGATACCACATCATCCATTAACACTTCACACATACAAAACAAAATCATTCAGTGCTTTATTAATAATAAAGCTTTTAATAGCTATAGCTTATACAGCATCGGTTTTTGTTCATAATTATTGGCACCCCTGGTGGCTTATTAATTATAAGTCTGGTTGTGAATAACTAACAGGTAATTGCAGATATGTTTATTATTAGAATGTATGATATTTGTCGGATTAAAGAATGTTACAAAATACACACATAAACACACGAGACAGTAGAGATGCTATTGGGTGGAGTACTTCCTCTGAACTCAGAACAAGACTTAGTCCTGTTCATTATTTGTGCATGTTTGTTCTAAATCCAAGGATGCCATTATTTCTGGAGCGGACTCTTCCTAGCTTATATTCTATTGATTAAGTACAGTTTTGCTTTTTGCTGTAACTCTGTCTGTGTTTTTTTTTTCCCCGGGGCTGAACAGTGACAGACGAGGACGACAACACGAAAGAGGAAACCGCCAAAATGCTGAGGGAATATGAGAACCTGAAGGACTCAACCAAGGAGGAGAGAAAGGCAGTGGAGAACGGTGAGTGGTACGGGCCTCTGATAAACATTCTGGCCATTTATTAATTAAAATTGTACTTTTAAAGTATTCAAAAATTTTATTAAACGTTTTGCACAAAGATTTAAAAAATAATAAATGAAAGAAGAAGCAGATGAATAAATAATAAACTTTTTTATTAAAAAGGAATAAAGATAATAATAAGGTTATATAAAGGTATTAAAAGGTACATAAAAGGTAATAATAATAATACAATAATAATCTGATGATAATAATAAATAAAATAATGAACACAAGTGAAACAAAAAAATATTATATATATTCGTTAAATTAATACAATTAAAAAAATTATAAATCAGCTTAAGAATGTTGAAATGACATTCTACATTTCACAGCAAATCTAATTTTTTATCAATATTTTAAATAGTTCTAGATTTATATAATATTTTTTATAATAAGGTTAACATTAAACAAACTAATATAAAATGTACAAACTCTCACTTTAAGCTAGGAGCTCTTCTTACGCTCTTGGCCAATCGTGTGGGCGTATTTAAAGCATTCATTCTTAGAAAGACTTGTTTGTTTGTTTGTTTTTTCATTTAGTAGTGTAGAAATCTTTACACCTCTCAGGACATCATGGTTTAACTTAGCCTGGTTGCCATGGTTACCGCTGGTGTAAATGAAATGTAGGTGAGCTTCGGCAGTGGCTCCTGGGCCAAATCGTTACTTACACACAGCGTGATGTCTATAAATAATCAGTAGTGTGTGTGTGTGTGTATGTGTGTTGGTGGATGTTTAGCTGCAATGAAGTTTAGGTTGTGTTTATAGATGACACACTGTTTTGTGTGTGTGAGAGAGAGAGAGAGAGAGAGAGAGAGAAGCAGCTCTGCAGTGCTTTAATACTCGTGTTCAGCATGATCAGAAAAATCTAGGACATCACACACACACACACACACATACACACCATTACATAATCCCATCTAATATCTGCTGGTGTTGTATCCCCCCCCCTCCCCCATCTCTGTCCAGGTCACACAGGAAAGTCCGAGTCGTATCTGGAGGCAATCAGGAAGAACATCGAGTGGCTCAAAACACACAATAAAGACGAGAACAAAGAGGGTGAGATACCACCGCAATACCACCGTACACCAGGGACAGGACCATCAGAGCCAATCGGAACACACACACACACACACACACACACAGACACAGTGTTGAAAAACGAAAGCAGAAGATGAGAACACAACAAAAACCCCATGAAGCAGCACTCGGTCACTGAGAGACGAATCGCTGAGGGATTTCAAACTTCAAAGACTTCTGATGCTTTTATGAAATCTTTTAAATGTTCCATCAAAGCTACAGTAACCCAGTACATTAACTTTCACTTTTTATATTATTTAGCTTTTTTAATTTAGCTTGCTTAACTACTAACTAGATAACTTTAACTACTTAAATTTTTAAACATTATTTTGATAAATAACTACATGTACTTTAAACATCATTTTGATACATTTTCTAGCTAGCTACTTGAGGTGTACTTAAGTAAAAATGAGTTTGATTTATCATCTAGCTACAGTAGTTCTAATTAGATTTTGGACATGATTTTATTAACTTAGCCTTCTAGTTTTTCACAGGATTTGAAATTAGCTAGGTAGTTAGATTTTGGAAATTACTTACATAAATATATTACATAACTAGTTAGTTTCAACATTCATTGTTTTTTTTTTATCATCTTGCTACTTAGGTTTTTTCACATTAGTTTAATAATAATTAGGTTAAGTTTTTGGAACTTAGGTGTTGGAAATTAGATTGATTAATTAGCTCGCTAGTTATGTTTTAAACATTTGTTTGGAAAACTAGCTGGCTAGGTTTTAGATTATTATTATAATTATTATTATAATTATTATTATTATTAATGTTATTAGCTAGCTAGTTGATTTTTATGTGGTAGTTTGTTTGATGTATTAGCTAGTTTTTTAGGTTTTGAAAATTTTTCTAGCAAGGTCATTATTTAAAAAAAAAGAAATAGCTATCTAGTTAAGTCTTAAGCATTAGTTTGGTAAATTATCTAACCAGCACTTAAATTTGAACAGTTTTAAATTAGTTAACTGGTTTGGTTTTGGACATTGGCTTTATAAATTAGCTAGCTATTATTTTGCTAGCTATTGGTTTGATAATTAAGTTAATGTGTTTTAAAAATGAGCAACTTAAATTAGCTAGCTATTCATTTTTGTAAATTAGTTTAATAAATTAACAGCTTGTCAGGTTATGAACATTAGTTTTGATAAATTAGCTAACTAAATATGTTTTATACATTAATTTGATAAATTAGCCTGCTTATGTAAGTGTTATTTTATGGAACGAGTGTGCTGTCTGGGACTGGACATTATAAGCTCATCAGGCTTTTAAAGTGAAGTTGTTGATTTATGCCTCGTTATCTCATCTTCCTCACTGAGTGTGATTTAATCACAGAGTTTCCCAGAGGTAGAGATTCTCACTGATTTCTTTTACTCTTTAACGTCATTTTAATTGTTCTTTCAAGATCTCGGGTCATTTACATCTTTATCCAGTAGCCTTTTACCTGGACAGCCTGATTTATTCTCTTAACATCTCCGTTCAGGGGAGTTTTATTTACTCGAGATAATGAGATCATTTACGCGAGAGACTTTAACAATACGGACTCGCGCTCTGACGATGGTTAAATCCTTTCGTGGATGTTTGTGTAATCGTCGTTATTACGCTATCGCGCTCGTTCGCTCTGTATATTATACAAACTCTGTCCCTGGAGAACGCGGAGACGCGGCACTCAGAAGCCTTCCCTTGATGTTCCGCTTCATTCTCTTCAATTAGACTCTCTTTTGTTGGTGTGAATTAGTGATTCTGATGAGCGTGGGCCGGCGGAGCAGACGATTGGTCGCTTTGTACGGAGTCGCTCATTCATATTCATGAGGCTTAATGAACTCGGGCTGATTGTAGACACGCAGAGCTTTTGTTTCCCACACAAAAGAGGGGTCTTTATTCTCCCAGTGTTCAGTAAAGTGTGTGCATTTATAGTGAAAAAAAGCTCGCAAAGAGAACCGGGTCGGGTAGAACTCTAGAGCTGAAGACGCACGAGCATTAAAAACACATCAGGAGACGGAATAAATAAATAAATCTGAAACACCAAACACTCAAATCTGAATCACGTCATCAGGCTCACATCAGGGCTCTGGAGTCTTAATACCACTGAGGACTGAGGACTGAGGAGAGAGAGACAGAGAGAGACAGAGGAGGAGAGAGAACAGAGGGAGAGAAATGGAGAGAGTGAGAGACAGAGGGAGAGAGAGAGGGGAAGAGAGAGGGAGAGAGAGATGAGGGATAAAACGGAAATGATTCTAACGTTCACACAAGCAACATTTATTATATCCTCTATTACATCATCCACTCTAATGATGATAATATTGATGGAGGGATAAAAGATGAAAAGAGAGACCAGTCAGTAGAGGGTCAGAGATAGATAGATAGATAGATAGATAGATAGATAGATAGATAGATAGATAGATAACTAAAACATAAGAGATAAAGTTTTGGATTTAAAAAGAGAAAGAGAGGAATAGACTGAGATGGAGAGATGATACTGGGGTAGAAAAGAATAGATTACAAGACAAAAACAGGAAAGATGATGAAATGAATAGATGGAGAGATGAAATGGATACGGAATAATGGACAGAGATAAAGAAAGTGACAGGAAGAAAAGTGATATGGACAGAGGGATGGACAGAAATATGACTTTACCTGGATTCATCTCTCCATCCATCTGTGTTTTTTATCTCCCTCTATTCCCCTCTGTCTCTGTCCATCTTTTCATCTCTTCATCTTTCAGTCTCCCTCTCTTTATCCATCTGCCTCTTTATCTGTCTCTTCATCTCTATCCACTCTTACACACCTATCCCTCTCCTTACCTCCATCTCTATTTATTCATTATCTCTTCATCTCCCTCGATATCTTTCTCTTCATCTCTCCATTCCCATTTGTCCCTCACGTCATCTCACATCTCCCTCCATCCCTCTCTTTATCTGTCTATCCTTCTTTTTAGTTCTCTATCTCAATCTCCCTCTTTCCCTTTATACATCATCTCTATCTATCCTTTCATCTCTCCATCTCTCAATCTCCTTCTCTCTGTCTGCCTCTTCTTTTCTCCGCCTCCCTCTATCTTTCTCTTCCTTCCCATTTATCCCGCTCTTTATCTCTCCATCTCTTCATCAATGTATATATCCATCTTTTTATCTTTTCACCTACATCTGTCGACATTTTGAGATTTCACCAATAAAGTATTTCTCTCTCTCTCTTGATCCCTGTTTTTTCTTCATCCCTCCATCTCTGTTGATTCCTCTCTTTGTCTCTCCATCCCTTTTACCACCCACACACTGTATCCAAACAGACAGATGGAGAGAAATATTTTGGCTAATGCGGGATGTGTGTGTGTGTGTGTGTGTGTGTGTGTGTGTTGGGATAAGCTTTAAGGGAAGCAGTAGTGTGTGGGTGAAACATGGCTCAGTTTGTGTGTGTGTGTGTGTGTGTGTGTGTGTGTGTGTGTGTGTGTGTGTGTGTGTGTGTGTGTGTGTGTGTGGCTGTGATTTTGGCTCGTCCTCGTGAGGAACACTGCAGCGTTACAGAATGTACACAGTGTACAGGATCATATTAATTACCTGCAGGAGTAACGACACGGAAAAGATATATTTTTAAATGTAAACTTTAAATGCAGCTACTTAGTGTAGAGTGCAAAAAAACCCTGACTGTAAGTTTTCATTCTGCAGCTATATTAACTCTCACAGCTTCACACACTGAACACGTCTCAGCTGATCGGCTCTCACCGTGTGAATCATTATACACTCACGTTAGTACACGTCGGTTACGCTTAAAGGGTTTGTAGAAACAGTTAAAGGGTTAAAGCTAATAATAATCTGATCTGATCTTTAATGTAATCAGTGATATTATTATTATTATTATTATTATTATTATTATGATTATTATTATGATTATTATTTGAGGTTGAAGCCCACGTACATGTCTGTGTGTCTCTCTGTACAGCAGAACTCTCTGTCTAACTTATTAATACAAAGAAATCCCATTCTGTAAGGTTGAGTATCTTACGCCTTGTTTACACTAAGTTGTCCTTCTTTGGTGCTCAGACAAATACACTCCCTGTTCGGTAATCGGAGAGTGAATCACAGATGAGAAATGGAAAAAGTAGATAAAAGGATAAAGATGAAGTTTTGTCTTAAAACCACTCCAGCGTGTTAAAATTCACTTATACCACTTCAGCGCTGTTATTTCAGCCAAAGTGAAAATATGAACTAATCCCAGTCAAAATATTCACTTTATCTTTTCTAATTAATATCTATTGGTGCAGGTGTTTGTTTACATTGAGACAGTAGCGCATTAGTAGATTATTTTACAGTAGATTATTAAATCCCACACATAACTGTTTATAACATCACTTTTACTCTGATGGTGCAGATTAAACTTGAGACAGAGATCTAAGGACTGCAGGAGGTTCATTATATTCTGTACAGACGGTTTTACATTATGTTTTGACAAAATCTGGACGGACAGACCCACAGACAGAAATTTTTCCAAACCTGGAATTTTATCATTGCTTGTTTTTGTCCCCTCGTACAGATTACGATCTGTCCAAGCTCAGGGACTTCATGGACCAGCAGGTGGACACCTACATCGAGAAGGGGATCCTGAAGAAGGACGAAGGAGACGTCATCAAGAGGATCTACGGGAGCCTGTAGGCATAATGCTGCGTGTTCACGACGTCACCGTTACCGTAACCGTGGGCGGAGTTAGCCTGATGTATTACATCATACAGTAGCTTTCTAAATTATACAACAACAACAAAAAAAGAGCTGAACGTTTTATTAACAGTTAACGAATATATCAAAGCGCACTACGAAGACAACGCAAAATAATTAGCAATAGTCGATTAGGCCTGTAAGGATTAAATACGCGTAAGATACAATAATCTGAAGTGTAAGATATTTACGGTTTATCTTTAGACTCTGAATTTCAGAATGACTTTTACACGCTTTCGATCTTTCGCTTTCTACACACTCGTTTCTTTAACCACTATTTTTTTTTCTTTGTATTTGTCACGTCACGTGTCTGTATGGCGGCTCGATATTCATCACTGTATGTACCGTACCTTCCTGGTTGTTTAACGAAAGATCGTATGATGGATGATATGAAGGTTATGAATGTTAGCTAGCTAGTTAATCGCACTAACTTTAGCAATGCACTAAGTTTAAAAAAGTTCTATTTTATGTTATTTATTGGTAAGTTACACTTTTACAGATTCTATAGGAACGTTACCTATAAAGTTAGCTAGTTTAGCGTCACATCAACATTACTAACAATTTTCCGTAACAATATGTAGCTGGAGTTTTTCAGCGGATGATAATTGTCTGGCGGTTGTTACAGGAGCTTAGTCGCTAACATTACTATAGACATCATAACGTAAAAACGTAAGAATAGAGTATGTGACCAACTATTTCACGGGCGTGTACACATACCTCAGGCTAAAACTAACAGAAGTGCACTGCTTACAATAGCTATTTACCTAGCTAGCTTTTTATTATTTTCTACGTGGTACTTTTAGGCCGGGAAGTCATGTTTATTACAATTCAAGTCAAAACATTAACATTCGCCAACTCGGCTAGCTACTTAACGTGGCGCTGGCAAGCCTACGGATTTGCAGTAGCTTGATCAACTTACTCTTTATTCAATTGTACAAGATTTAACAGCAACCTTTAAATAAAAAAATAACCATGACAACCACGCTAACTTTCATTATTAACACACAGCTGCCGCGTAATCTTTTGCGACGTTGTTAACATTCCAAGACTAGACAACACCACCAGGGGGCGCTGATTTACCGAAATAAAAAATTAAAACACACACACAATGCTTTGTTTTTGTTCGTTTGCGGTAAAAAAATACGCGTCTCTGTATTAGCATTTTATCTCCGTTTAGGTTTATTTAAAAGTTTAACCAACCAAAATGACGATGGTTTCCTGATTTGTTTCTGTTTCTAGTTTTTTCCACCCTCTCTCTCTCTCTTGCTCTTGGATTCTCTAACCGTGACTAACACAGTCGAGTATTTTTCAATGTAAATATGGCGAGTTTCTTCTCCTCTTGTTTGTTTGTTTTTTTTTTTCCAGAATTGCGAATAAACATTGCATTTCTGTAGCACTGTGGTGGGCGTGTCTGTTTTCTTAAGCGTCTACAGGGTTAAGGAAAGAATGCAGTGCGAAAGCACTTAATGATCAAAAACACACACGACTGATTTACTGATACGTTTATTAGGATTTCATCTTAAAATCAGAAAGCACACAGCAGCATCGCTTACACACACACACACTGCAAGAAATGTACAGCAGAGTCCAAATCAAATAAAAACTAATTAAAAGTCATTAAGCAGCCACCCACACACACACACACACACACACTGGTCTGTATATTCTTACTGAGCGAACAGCGACTGGTAAACACACAGAACGTCCTGGAGCGCGGCGTCTGATCGCTCGTCTGCGTCTGGGGGTCTGCAGACAGTCTGTCGTCTGTGTCTCGTCTGTACAGCAGCATTAATAAAGTTTTTATTTTAAAGCGTATTAGTGTCTCTGAGTGCACATTTCCGTTTAATGCCCCCCACACACACACACAGCTGGATGTAAACAGCAATAATAATAATAATAATAATAATAAGTAAAAGGCAGTGAGGATGACTGGACTGATAAAAACAAGATTCTAAAATTATAAATAAAATGAAACACAGAGACGCATTAGATACAAGACAGACAGACGGATTCGATCGTCTCAGCTCTCGATAAGTTGATCAGACGCGCGTTAGATCTCCTGATACGATGACGTCACCGGTGTCTGATCTTCATCCTGCCTGTAAACACACACATTGTGTAATCAGTCACAAAAGTATTAGCTCCCTTTTCAAAGCTTGTCTTCCATGATTTCATATTAGAGCAGTACCAAAGTAAACACTGTTTGCAAAAGTATCAGCACCCCAGGTATGTATAGCCGAGCTGAACGTCTGTGTGTAAACTTTTATAAGGATAAAGAATCACGCTGTTCCTGACAGCGAGCTGATTACTGAGGAGAGACACGACCAGACTGGCCACTAGGGGGGGCTGAAAAAGCACAGATTTTTAAATACAGGATCAGACAGAACACAAGTCTGAGACGTCTAAGAAAACAGCGTATGAGGTGTTGTGGAGTCTGGAGTCTGAGAAACTGAGCAGCTGCTGCAGCACCGCACTCGGGTTCGAACCATCGCGGAGGTCCAGACGGATTCAGTCGTTATTACATTAACACGTCATCTATAAACATCAGTGGAGTTCAGTGTGACGTTTTATAAAATATATGGAACAAAAAAAAAAAAGAAAATGAAAAAAAATGATAGTATTAAAGAAAGGAATGAGGAGGAGAAAAGTCTGAGACAAAAAAATGAGAGGAAATTAAAATGAAAAAAAGAAAGAAAAGAAGAAATATGAACAAAGATGGAAAAAAGACAAACAAAAACAAAGAAAAAAGAAAGAAAAGAAAATTTGAACAGAAAAAAAAAGTTATAAATCATTTAAAATTAAAAGGGAAAGAGAAAATGAAGGAAAAAAATTTAATTAAAATAAGAAATCAAGAAAAATAAATATTAAAAAAAAAATGACAGAAAGACAACATGAAAAAATTGGAGGCAAGATGAAAAAGATAAACAGAATAAACACGAGGACAGAGTCAGTGAGTCAGAGAGTCGTCATGGAGCCTCGGTGATATTTTTCCAGCGTTCATTATTAATTCAGAAGATTTTTTTTCTCCCAGTACCACACTGACCCAGGTATCGGTTACAGTGTGTGTGTGTGTGTGTGTGTGTGTGTGTGTGTGTGTGTGCCCTAATGCAGCCTCTGATTCTCCTCTGGCTGAAAGCATTAGGAAATTGCACTCAGTAAATCATTTCTACATAAAAGGGCAAAAAATACCCAAGACAATTTCCCTGGTGGTTTTACACACACACACACACACACACACACACACACTTACAATCCAGATCTAAATCTTGATCTCACTCTCGTCTCCTTTCACTCTGAGTGAATCGTTCGACTGATGAAAGAGTCGACTCTTAACTGAATCAGAGTCAAATGATCTGAATAAGTGAACAGGGCAGGTGTTCGTCATCTCCCACAATCCTGTGCGGCACAACCACTGGGAGGGGGGAGGGGGGAGGGGATTGGTGGGGAGAAAGGCTTTGTGGAACTGCAGAACATGGTGCCAAAACTTTAGAACACTTACAGAGTGGAATAAAAATAAGATCACGCTGCAGAATCAGACTGACTCAATAGGATGGAATAAGAAACAGCACCAGGATGCATCACCAGCAGGTTTATCACACACACACACACACACACACACACACACACACACACACACACACACACACACGGTGTGTGACTCAGCACAGGCAAAACTGCTGATGTCTCTCTCACACACACACAGACACACACACACACACACACACACACTCCGCTCCACCGTTCCGGAGTTTCCTAAAATCTCGTGTGTGTGATGTAAGAGAATATGATGTAACGTCAGAGAAAACATTGACAAAGTTTTGTTTTTTTCCCCAGAAATAAAAAATAACCTGATTGCGTAAGTATACACACCCCGTCTAATTCTGTGGCACTGCAGCTGACTGTACTGTACACTACACACTCCACTCCCCCTACTGTACACTACACACTCCACTCCCCCTACTGTACACTACACACTCCACTCCCCCTACTGTACACTACACTCCCCCTACTGTACACTCCCCTCCCCCTACCGTACACTCCCCCTACTGCACACTACACACTCCACTCCCCCTACTGTACACTACACACTCCACTCCCCCTACTGCACACTACACACTCCACTCCCCCTACTGCACACTACACACTCCACTCCCCCTACTGCACACTACACACTCCACTCCCCCTACTGCACACTACACACTACACTTCCCCTACTGTACACTCCCCTCCCCCTACTGTACACTCCCCTCCCCCTACCGTACACTCCACCTACTGCACACTACACACTCCACTCCCCCTACTGCACACTACACACTCCCCTCCCCCTACTGTACACTACACACTCCCCTCCCCCTACTGTACACTACACACTCCCCTCCCCCTACTGCACACTACACACTCCCCTCCCCCTACTGCACACTACACACTCCACTCCCCCTACTGTACACTACACACTCCCCTCCCCCTACTGTACACTACACACTCCACTCCCCCTACTGCACACTACACACTCCACTCCCCCTACCGTACACTACACACTCCACTCCCCCTACTGTACACTACACACTACACTCCCCCTACTGTACACTCCACTCCCCCTACTGTACACTCCCCTCCCCCTACCGTACACTCCCCCTACTGCACACTACACACTCCACTCCCCCTACTGTACACTACACACTCCACTCCCCCTACTGCACACTACACACTCCACTCCCCCTACTGCACACTACACACTCCACTCCCCCTACTGTACACTACACACTCCACTCCCCCTACTGTACACTACACACTCCACTCCCCCTACTGTACACTACACACTACACTCCCCCTACTGTACACTACACACTACACTCCCCCTACTGCACACTACACACTCCACTCCCCCTACTGTACACTACACACTCCACTCCCCCTACTGTACACTACACACTCCACTCCCCCTACTGTACACTACACACTACACTCCCCCTACTGTACACTACACACTACACTCCCCCTACTGCACACTACACACTCCACTCCCCCTACTGTACACTACACTTCCCTGTACTGTACACTCCACTCCCCCTACTGTACACTCCACTCCCCCTACTGTACACTACACTACACTCCCCCTACTGTACACTACACTCCCCCTACTGTACACTACACTCCCCCTACTGTACACTACACTCCCCCTACTGTACACTTCCCGTACACCCCACAGGAGAAGTGCACTACACACAGTACAGAGTGCACATAAACAGCTTCCTAACTGTATATAACACACTGCTTATAGTCTACTACAGATATAGTGTACACTATGTTTCAATAAAACATCCTTATTAAGGGCCCTACATAGTGTGCTACATCTGAGTCTAGCTGTACTGACTACATAGCAGGTCAATTAGTCTCATCAAACCCCAGGTAGTGCACTGTACATCCACTAGCCCCCCAGGTAGTGGACGTAAAAGGCACTAGCCCCCCAGGTAGTGGACGTAAAAGGCACTAGCCCCCCAGGTAGTGGACGTAAAAGGCACTAGCCCCCCAGGTAGTGGACGTAAAAGGCACTAGCCCCCCAGGTAGTGGATGTAAAAGGCACTAGCCCCCCAGGTAGTGGACGTAAAAGGCACTAGCCCCCCAGGTAGTGGACGTAAAAGGCACTAGCCCCCCAGGTAGTGGACGTAAAAGGCACTAGCCCCCCAGGTAGTGGACGTAAAAGGCACTAGCCCCCCAGGTAGTGGACGTAAAAGGCACTAGCCCCCCAGGTAGTGGACGTAAAAGGCACTAGCCCCCCAGGTAGTGGACGTAAAAGGCACTAGCCCCCCAGGTAGTGGACGTAAAAGGCACTAGCCCCCCAGGTAGTGGACGTAAAAGGCACTAGCCCCCCAGGTAGTGGATGTAAAAGGCACTAGCCCCCAGGTAGTGGATGTATAATGCACTAGCCCCCAGGTAGTGGATCTATAATGCACTAGCCCTAAGTAGTGTGTAACACATTCACCAGCCCCCAAATAGTACGTAATACATCCACCAGCCCCTAAATAGTGCATTATACATCCACTATCCCCTAAATAGTGCATTATATATCCACTATCCCCTAAATAGTGCATTATATATCTACTATCCCCTAAATAGTGCATTATATATCTACTATCCCCTAAATAGTGCATTATATATCCACTATCCCCTAAATAGTGCATTATATATCTACTATCCCCTAAATAGTGCATTATATATTCATTACTTCCTAAATAGTGCATTATACATCCACTATCCCCCAAGCAGTACATTATACATTGAATACATTCATACTAGTCAGACACTAGACCATAGGTAGTGAGTTACACATCCACTAGACCCCACGTAGTGCACTGTACATCCACCGGACCCTAAATAGTGCACTGTACATCCACTAGACACTAGGTAGTGCATGACTGCAGTTTTGACAGTGGGGTGTAAACTTTTAATATTCGCTGTATGTCAGATTCTAACACCACATAAACACGACTCTAAACAGGAAAGTAATTAAATATGTCAGAACAACACCACCCCACCCCCGGTTTCCTGTTAGGTTAAATAAGCGCGCCCTCGCCCCTGCGTCTCACCTCGGCTCGTCCTCCTTGAGCTTCCTGGCGGCCTGTTTGGACCGAGTGATCTGTAAGTCCAGCATGTGCAAATAGTCTTTAGCGGAGAGCTCGTCAGGTTGGGGGGGCCGCGGGGTGGACTCCGGGGCGGCCTGAGGAGGAGGGGGGGAGGGGGCGGGCACGTAGGAGATGCAAGCAGAGGGGTCCTCTCCATCAGGGGACTCCAGAGACAGTCCGTTAAAGAGAGACGGCCGCTCCATGTGCACAGGGATGTTCAGGCTGTGACGCAGGAAAATGCAGTCGTTACTGAAGAGTTTGTTCGCTCGTTTTATCTGCTCCATCTGAGTGAGAGGACGCACACACACACACACACACACACAAATACAACTTTAAATACGAGCTAAACTGTAAACAGCACACGTTATGGTATGTATAGGGGTGCCATTACTTTTAAAGTTTAGTGCACTATACAAAGGTATCTGAGCCCGAGTAGTGCACTATACAGATATATCAGACCCTGAGTAGTGCACTATACAGCTATCAGACCCAGAGTAGTGCACTATTCAGCTATCAGACCCAGAGTAGTGCACTATTCAGCTATCAGATCCTAAGTATTGCACTATTCAGCTATCAGACCCTAAGTAGTACACTATTCAGCTATCAGACCCCGAGTAGTGCACTATACAGCTATCAGACCCTAAGTAGTACACTATACAGCTATCAGACCCTAAGTAGTACACTATTCAGCAGCTTTAAGACCGTAAGTAGTACACTATTCAGCTATCAGACCGTAAGTAGTACACTATTCAGCTATCAGACCCTAAGTAGTACACTATTCAGCTATCAGACCCTAAGTAGTACACTATTCAGCTATCAGACCCCGAGTAGTACACTATTCAGCTATCAGACCCTGAGTAGTACACTATACAGCTATCAGACCCCGAGTAGTGCACTATACAGCTATCAGACCCCGAGTAGTACACTATACAGCTATCAGACCCCGAGTAGTGCACTATACAGCAGCTTTAAGACTGTAAGTAGTACACTATACAGCAGCTATCAGACCCCGAGTAGTACACTATACAGCAGCTTAAAGACTGTAAGTAGTACACTATTCAGCTATCAGACCCTAAGTAGTACACTATTCAGCTATCAGACCCCGAGTAGTGCACTATACAGCTATCAGACCCAGAGTAGTGCACTATTCAGCTATCAGACCCTGAGTAGTGCACTATTCAGCTATCAGACCCTAAGTAGTACACTATTCAGCTATCAGACCCTAAGTAGTACACTATTCAGCTATCAGACCCTAAGTAGTACACTATTCAGCTATCAGACCCTAAGTAGTACACTATTCAGCTATCAGCCTCTAAGTAGTACACTATACAGCTATCAGACCCTAAGTAGTACACTATTCAGCTATCAGCCTCTAAGTAGTACACTATTCAGCAGCTTAAAGACTGTAAGTATTACACTAATCAGCTATCAGACCCTAAGTAGTGCACTATACAGCTATCAGACCCTGAGTAGTACACTATTCAGCTATCAGACCCTGAGTAGTACACTATTCAGCTATCAGACCCTGAGTAGTACACTATACAGCAGCTTTAAGACTGTAAGTAGTACACTATTCAGCTATCAGACCCCAAGTAGTACACTATACAGCAGCTTAAAGACTGTAAGTAGTACACTAATCAGCTATTAGACCCTAAGTAGTACACTAATCTACTTAGGGACTATCAGACCCTGAGTAGTGCACTATTCAGCTATCAGATCCTAAGTATTGCACTAATCAGCTATCAGACCCTAAGTAGTACACTATTCAGCTATCAGACCCTAAGTAGTACACTATTCAGCTATCAGACCCTAAGTAGTACACTATTCAGCTATCAGACCCTAAGTAGTACACTATTCAGCTATCAGACCCTAAGTAGTACACTATTCAGCTATCAGACCCTAAGTAGTACACTATTCAGCTATCAGACCCTAAGTAGTGCACTATACAGCTATCAGACCCCGAGTAGTGCACTATACAGCTATCAGACCCAGAGTAGTGCACTAAACATTCACTAGTCCCTACTAGCTGTTGTACTCCTCTGTGTAGTGCACTGTGTGTTTATTAATTAGGGGGCGACATAACGGTTTATTAAGTCCACGTGGTGTCACAGAGGCTTTGATCTGGAGTTGAAGTGCACGAGATAGTTTTGTACTCAACCTGATGGGGTTACGTTGTCTAGCTAACGGCTAACAGGCTAACACAGGGCGCTAGCATCATCATCATCATCCATGGAGAGGGCGGCGATGACGTCACAACGCTTTTCTGTTCAAAACATCACACTGAGCGCGCGCCTTCTCGTGCGTGACCGCGAGCTCGGCGTGATGATTTCAATAGAAAAGCCAGAGACAGAGATGTAGTGTGTGTGTGTGTGTCCGTACCGTGACCCCGTATCTGAGCGCGATGCCCTGCAGTGTGTCCCCCTCGGTGACGCGGTGCAGTGTGTATCTCTCCCCCAGGGTGGCGGTCACGCTGGCGGTGCTGCCGTACGAGCGCGTCTTCGCGCGGGCCAGACTGAGCCACAGCTCGCCCTCGGACTCGGACCCGGAGCGGCGCCGCGGAGAACACGGAGACACGTCCCCCTCCGCCTCCGCCATCTTCCGCTCTGATCCCTCGGACCGCCTCGGCGCTCCTTACATCACCGACACACAACCGATCAGAACCGGAACGAGCTTTTACTCGAGCCGTTACAGACTCGTGCGCGAGCAGATGCGCGTGTCCGTGTGCGTAATACCTAAATACAAAAAAAAAAGACTCGGTTCTTTTGAAATGAATGAAGAGTCGACTCGCTCCGAACAGCTAGGAGTCGACTCTTATATGATTCAATTGATTCAATTCACACTGTGTAAAAAATGTTAATTTAACAATCTACCAAAAAACTATCAAGTGTTAAAATACAACATGTGAAGAAGAGATTAAATGATGTAAACAGCCATCACGTGCTTTATCAAAGGTGATTCACTGGCATGACAAATATCTACATTCGTGTTTTTAAAGCTAAGATAATGAGAGTAGATAGTAAAGAAACAGTAATGATAAATAAATGTAGATCAAATAAAGCGTTATGTTTAATTAGAGTCATGTGGTTACTTACTTTATATTGAATCATATGGAATAGAGTCGACTCTTCATACAAAAGGAATCGACTCTGTTCGGAATAGAGTCTTTAATATTATCTGCCTTATTATTAATAATAATAATATTATTATTATTATTAATAATATTATTATTAGCAATTTATGAACAATGTGACCCGAATCAATTGAATCATATAGAATCGACTCCTAATGTTTATAGCGAGTCGACTCTTCCTTTCTAAGAACCGATTGGTTCGGATCACACTGCGTATAAAACGACTAATCTAAATTAAAAAGCTAAATAAATGAATGTAGCGTAAATCTCTAAATTATTGTTAAATCGTAAAGATAGGGTTAAAGATCGAATCCCAAACAGAGTCGATTCTTCAGTTCCACCCATTCTAAAGGAGTCGCTCCAAAGCTTCGGAGTCTATTTCATATGATTCAATTGATTCGGATCACACTGTGTATAAAATGGCTCCGATATAGAAGGGAATAAACAGTAATTTAATAAATAATAACTGATCTACAGTGAATTTTCAAATTATTGTTAAAGCTTAAATAGACACATAAAGAACAAAATATATAATAATAATAATAATAATAATAGTGGCGGCACTAAAGATAATAGGTGTTAGCACTGTCGCCTTGCACCTCCAGGGTCTGGGTTCGAGTCCCACCTTTGTGTGCATGGAGTTTGCATTTACTCCCCGTGCTCGTTGGGTTTCCCCCCGGGTACTCCGGTTTCCTCCCACAGGCTATTCTGCTGAGTGTGTGTGTGTGTGTGTGTGTGTGTGTGTGTGTGTGTGTGTGTGCCCTGGATTGGCACCCTGTCCAGAGTGTAACCTGCCTCATGCCTTTTTGTCTCCTGGGATAAAGGATACAGGATGATGTGGTATAGGCGAGATAAGAGTGAGTGTGTGTGTGAGTGAGTGTGTGTGTGTGATTATCGTTCCCTCATGTGTGTGAGAGCTCCAAAAACTCTTGTAGAGTCGGCTCTAACGGGAAATGTATTTTCAGTCCTTTTCGTCACAAATCTCTGGATGTTATTTCACCATTAACAGTGTCAGACTGAGCTCGTATCTGAGCTGTGTGTTGCTCGGGGGAGCCGTTTTCCTGACCAACAAACACAAGTTTCTCTCTTTAACCCTAAAACCATCTAATAGAGACAGATCAGGATCATGTGCTTAGCGCAGTGTGTGTGGCTAATGTTAGCGATGTGCTAATCTCATTCCTCACATTAGTGTCACTGTGTGAAGCTAAGCTAACCTGAGGACTAAAATAACCTTGACAAGTATTTTTTTAAGATTATAAAAATGTTTAAACTAAATAATCTTTATCCAGCTAAAGAAACGGAAAGTTCTCAGCTTGTCGTGTGCTGACTATTTTAACTGTTATCCGTGAAAAAAGCTAAACGCTAATCACATGCAGACCGTTAGTGTGATGATTAGCATAAGAGCAGATCCTGTAGTACATTCTGTCTCGCTCTCTTTGTGTAAGCTGTAATGTTCAGACTTGTAGTGTGGAATGTGTTTCTGAGACAGATGATAATGAATCAGGAAGATCACACACACTCACACACACACACACACTCACACATTCCTCACACTGGTGCTACTAGAAATTATTCACACCATCATCCCCCTGTCCTTTTCCTCTTCCATCTGTTTCAGGATCTCTGTCCATCCAGCCTGTACCTGATACACCAAGGAACAGAACATCATCGTCAGTGCCAGTCCCGGTGCAAAGTTCATGTCTCAGTCTCATGGAGGAGATTATAGATTAGATTAGGTTTAACTTTATTGTCATCATACAAAGTGCATCATACATCATACTTAGCATCTAATCAGATTAGATCAGACAGTAAGTGTGAGTTTGTACAAGAAATAACAAATACAGCAAGTATTATAGATAGATAGATAGATAGATAGATAGATAGATAGATAGAAAATATTTTTAAATGTACAAATAATGATTATTACAGTAAGTCGTGAAGGTGTTAAGAAGAAAAATTGCTAAACAAAAATCACACATACAGAGGGGAAGGTAACTAAGTATGTTTAATTCATTACTGTACTTACAGTAAGTACAATATATATATATACTGTAGGTTTTAAACTATACTTTTTATACAAATGTCTAGTTCAGTACATTTCTGCGAGGTGTTGCGTTATGTAACCAGAGTGGTGTGTAGCATGTGAAGCAGGAATATCGCCCCCTGTTGACTATTGTCCATAACTGTGTGATTTGCCTTCCCTATGTGAAACTTTACATCATGTAGTAGGTGTTTGAAATCAAAGCGAATATGCTTTTAAAATAGCACATTCACAGTCACTAAACACACACACACACACTCAGTCTTTTACTATGACAATGCTACAGTTATCTAATATATTCTCAGTAATCTTGATATTTAAGTAAGTTTAAAGATGAGTACTTTTGTACTTTTTCTCAAGTAGAAATGTACATGAGGCCTTCCCCTTTACTTGAGTAATAGATAGCTCTATGTAGTTTTCCCATCACTGCACATATGTAGCTATCTGGCTAACAGTACAGTGTTTATAGTGTCGATATGAATGAAGTATGCAGTAGTGCAAAGACGGTTTACAGTCGCTCATTATCACATGTCTTTCTCTACATCGCTGCTCGTCTGTTAGGCGCTACAGTCAATTTACTTCCTCGTACAAAACATTGAAACAATGGTAGGAAGTCCAAAAAGCCGAACGGTGTTTACACCATTAATCCTTTATATTAGGAATAATGATTCTGTAGCGCGCGGGATGGATCGGTATAATACAGCTTACTGAATGGAAAGAGATGCCTTGTTTACATTTATTACATATGACTGGGTTTTATTTCATATTTGCATTTTAAAAGGAGATTTATTTATATTATTTACAATGTGTGATATTTATAGTGTATATCAAACCTAACACCTGATGCTATTTTTAGCCCTTAGCTTTGATTACACACCCAACATTTGTGTAAGTGTTTAAAGAAAACCTCAATAGATGTGATAACCTGGTGGTTCAGTACATTCAGGTCGTCAGCTGACTTCATTTTATTGCCCCATAACGTTACTGAGTCTCGACCTGACACTATGGATGATGGGAACATCGCTTCACGCCTTCATGTTATTTTTTAACATGTGTTAAAACTCAGTGTTACTTAACCCAGAGCTTGATTTTTCTTTATTTCTTTTTTTATAATTTTTGTTTTATAAACATATTAAATCTGATTTGAATAAGTTTGTAAGACAGTGTAGTGTTAGAAATGAAATGTCATTAAAGCATTAAGAAATGTACACATGACTCAACCAATCACAGGCCACTGACATGTCTCTTGTACACACACACACACACACATTACAGGTGAGAGATTAGCCAGGGCTGAACACTAGGAAAGTGGACATGTTTCTTGGACACTAATGAAGCTTTGCAGGGACGAGCATGTGTCTTGGTTTACTTAATGTATCCCAGAATGCACTGCAAATCAAACAAGTGGTCAAAGGTTCCACCTGAACATCCAGCCATGCAGACGTCTGAACGAAATGAACGTTAATCCTGTGATTGTGTGAAAGGGTTTTCCTGTAGCGTTCAGACTCTTAGCTGGTCGCTGGCTTTATTAACACTGTAACGTGTCTGTCAGAGCGTCAGAGCGTCACGACTGGAGCAGGAACACGTGAATGCTGAAGGGTTCAAAAGGTTTCAAAAGTCAAAACTGAAGTTTCTTACATCCTCTTAAAAAACCCTCATGTGGCTTCAGTTTGGGTTTGTTTTTAAATCCCCGTGGACTTTTGTAACACTGAAGGAGTGTGTGTGTGTGTGTGTGTGTCATTACTGTTGGTAAATACAGTGTGTTACGTCGTTTCGTTAACTGTTAGGGAACGAAAAGTGAAAAGTGTTTAAGAGTTCTTGTCCAAGTTGTGTTTATAGATTAAAGATATAAAGAGCAAATCAGATCCAAATCAGTTCAGCTTGATCATGCGAAAAATATAAAACAAAAAGACCATAATAATGTTTTAAAAACACGTTTGTTTGTTTGTTTGTTTGTTTTTTCAGGAAAATTATTTTGGTCCTGTGGACTTTCCGTTCATTTTATTCACAATACAATAAGAGTTTGTTTATTTGTCTTTAAAGTTCAAACTCATGTTGATATGAAACAGTTTTAATTAGTAAACATCTGAAGGATCTGGACACTTTATAACTTAATTTACAGATGAAAGGGTTAAAAGGTAATTCCATAAACGTCATCATGATAGAAGAAACAAAGGAAGAGAGACATAGACGCTGTTTAATCACACACACACACACACACAAAGACCTTACTCAATCTCATCATCTACACAAAATGGAGCTATTGTTCTCATTTCAAAGCACACACACACACACACACACACACACACGACTAAGCAGGTGTCCACAGGTTTGTGTCTCAGCTCCATGGAGACCAGAGCTTCAGAGAATCAGCAGTGATGCGAGGACAAAGAGCTCACAGGGTCCCCGGTGTGTGTGGGTGTAGGTGTGTGTAACACAAACCAATTTGATTGAACACACAAAAAAAGACTAACGTCAGGTTTAAAAGCTATAACACAGAGTTTACTGCATGCCAGAGCGAAACCTAAACACGTCCGCTGACGGAGTAACTGCTGAATAAAGTCTCTGCGTGTGAGCGCTGCTGCTGCTGCGACGCCTGTATAAACTACACCGGCAGGGGGACGGCGTTCTGTACGTACAGGACAGCTGGAGGGACACTGGTGGTGTCTCACTTTGTGGTTTAGCGAGATGATTTTCTGTATGATTGTCAGATCTGGGGTGTGAACAGAGCGAGGATGTTTCCTGCACTCGCAGGTCTCCCGTTAGAGCGTCCATCCTTCTGTCCATCCATCTGTCCATCACGTCTACCTCTAATCCTGTGTAGGCTGCAGGGGGGCTGGAGGTTATCCCAGGGCACAAGGTGGGGTTTATACTGGACAAGCACACACACACCTAATTATACACACTACAGGTCATTTAGGAACCAGAGGAGACCCACCAAGCAGAAGAAGAACACACACACACACACACATGGAGATAAGATTCCCACCTCCAACCGTGCAAGTGTAAGACAACAATGCTAGCTGCTAACCGCTAACCTGTGTGCTGCTGGTGACAGGATCGTTATCATGTATTGACGCTAATAAGGGCAGAGAGACGATCACATGCAGCGTCCTGCATAAACCCAAAGGGCAGGAACGAGACATGTGGAGTCTGTTTACACCAGATAAAGATACGACGTCGTCCTACTGGTTTAATAAAGAGAGAGAGAGAGAGAGAGAGATGTTGTTATGGTGATGAGGTCGTGAGTTAACGCTTTTGTTCCCGCAGCTGGAGTCCATGTCAATTCGCCTCACTCTGTCACACACACACACACACACACACACACACACACACACACCTTGTGATCACCTGTGCTCTCTCTCCTCCTCAGTCTGTTGGCTCAGGTGATGAGAAGAGACATTTCATCTATGAATCAATAAAGTGTTATCGCACGCTTCTTACCATCCAGATGTTCACCAACACTTTAACTAAAAAAGTGATTTGTTATTTTTGTTTTTGTTGTTAGTGTATTAAGTTTAAACACATGGTGCATTCATGTGGAAAGGTTTTAGAAAGAATTCAAGTCTAAACCTTAGCATGTGAACAATTTTCACAAATTTTATTTACACAATATATACAACTTTTTATTTCTTTATTCCTTTTTTGTAAGGATGTGTAAACTTTTGCACAAAAAAGACACCAGTACAAGTTTCATTTAGTTGTTTCTCCTTGTTGCTCGTTTCTTACCTTATCATACGCTTTGTCCAAGTCATTCCAATTCCCCTTGTCTCATTCATTACTCTATTAAAACACCTGTAACTAAGACAAGGCAGTTTCCCTCTGGGATCAATAAAGTTCTTCAACACAGGTTTCACTTCCACTTCAGTCAGAAGATTATTATCAGTGTGATTGTTGTGTTTCTGTCGCCCTCTGCTGGCTGAGTGTGAAAATGACCTTACATTAATCAGACAGCAGAGGGCGCTGCTGCTTTACTTTAGAGCTCAGGACCTGACACACTGCAGCTGTCTAAAATAAGTCATGTACTGTACATTCAGATATAAAAGTAATAATACATCTGGAAAGGATTTAAAATTATAAAAAATTACACCCAATCCAGGGGGGGGGGGGGGGGTGCAGAAAGGACAGATTGTGTGTGTGAGAGAGAGGGGGGGCGGGGGGGGGGGCAGAGAGAACAAGATAGATTTTAATAAAGAGAGAGGGAGAAAGTTACAGTGTGTGTGTGTGTGTGTGTGTGTTTCACTATATACTGTTTCTGTAACCTCCAGTCTCCACAGTGACTCATTTTTCCCATAGCCGCAGGGAGTGTGTGTGTGTGTGTGTGTGTGTGTGTGAGAGAGAGAGTAATGAGATAAGCCCTGGCCCTCACTGAGCTCAGGATGATGTCGTCTCGATGACATCATGTCCAAACTATCTCCAAAAACTGGTTCTAATTAGAGAGAGAACCAGAAGCTCCCTGGTGTTCCTCTACATGTCTTATAATACACACACACACACACACACAGAGCAGACTTGTGTGTAAGACAGAACCTTCACTCCCCACAAAGTCTACCATGTAGGGCGCAGGGTTTGTGGGCTTGTGACGA